>NC_034418.1:19704156-19751456 GCF_002078875.1 Numida meleagris | reverse complement strand
TTGTCTGAAACCCTCAGGGAAGAGCCTACAATCCAGTATGGAGAGCACCCCTGGGGGCAGTTCAATCCAGCAGACAGCTCAGCACCACACAGCTGTTTGCTCACTTCCCCTTCCTCTCCAGTGGGTCGTGGGAGAGAATTAGAAAAACAAAAAAAAAGGTAGCACTTGTGAGTTAAGAACGATTTTATAGGACAGCAAGGGAAGGAGAAACAAAAACAACAATAAAAGGCTATACAAAGCAAACGATATACAACACAATTGCACATCACCTGCCAGGTGATGCCCAGCCAGTCCCCAGGCAGCAGTCTCTCCCCTCGGCCAACTCCCGCAGTTTTAGTTTTCAGCATGATGCCCTGTGGTATGGCATATCCCTTTGGCCAGTTTAGGACCTGGATCTGGCCCCTTCGGGTGCATGCTGGTGATCTGGACTGTTGATGACTGCTAAGAAGTACCTTTCCTCACTCACAGGGATAAGATTTTTCTTGTCTGCAGCAGGAGAAATCTTCCAGCAGCTTCATTTCAGACCTCATCTGCTTTACCTCTTCCCGGTCTTCCCACTTTCAACCACAGCAGTTCCTGCCAAAAGTGAGAGGGTTCCACCTTCCTCTCTTTGCCCAAAGAGTGAGACAAAAGCCACACAAACCTAAGCTAGATGTTGTCAGTGACATCCACGGTAAATGAAGGGATACCTTAGCCTGCAGCACCACCACATGGGAGAGGGAGAGAACACACAGCCCACGCGGCCGCCCGGCTGTGAGATGAGCCTCCTCTAGCGCGAGCGCTGTCAGGGCACGACCCCCACCCGCCTCTCCCATCGGGAACTGCCAATCGCAGCCCGCACCCGATCGGAACCCACCCTTCCCACCGCCGTGCTGCTGCCTCCCCGTGGAATCGCGGGGTACCTGAGGCTGTGTCCCAGCCCGCGGCACCCTCAATAATCCCCCTCGGACAGCCCTCACGATTCTCATCCCAGTGGTTAAAGCTCAGCCGTGGCACCCTTGTCCCAGAGCTAAACTCAGCACAGGCAGCACGCAACTTGGCACTGTTGATTGTAGCACCTGAACATCTTTATCTTAGAAGTGAAGCAGAAGATTCACATGCAAATATCCCTTTTTTGATGACAGAAGTGATAAACAGAACTTTTTTCTTCTAAGAAAAGCCTTCTAAAGAACAAGATATTTCCCCATGGATGAGGTCTGCACCATACGCAATGCTTTCATTGGAGGTCTCTCCAATTCCACCCAACTCAGACTTTCCAGCATCTGATAGACACAGAATCACACTATTTCCCCCCCCCCCCCCCTTTCTGGTGTTAATTTCAATAAATAGAATCTTAGTATGTATTTTGCACAGTCTCGGTGTCTTTCTCCCTGACATCACAACAAGCATTAGCCCTGGTGCATTACAGTTAGAAACCCTGAAGAAGTGCTCAAAGCCACAGACCCTACTAATAGCTCTGGGGACAATCAGAAAAAAAAAAAAACCTCCAGGCACAAGGGATGTGGCCTTAGAGACACCCAGGGAGACGCTGTCACTGGGCCCATCAGCATCCAGAATGACAGGGACATCCGTTTCCTATAGCAGATCACTGCAGTGACACTGATGAGATTCTTTGAGTTCATCCTAAATGAGATACAGCACAACATTCTTCTATTAGCCCTAACAGGATACCCGGAATTGAATAAACATGTACTGCCTGCTCTGAAATGTACTATATTAAGAAAGGCACCTTACATTTCTCAGTGACCTCCATTAACAAAACCTGTAGCATTGAAGAAAGGGGATAATTATGCAAATCGCACTGAAGGAATCAAGTACGTGCCTACTGCGTTGCAGCATTAAAACACAACTGGGACAGCATTAACATGCTATTTCCACAGCTACTCCAATAAAGTTTTTTCACCTCTTGTTTTTTTGCATCCTAAGTTTTTTGCACTCTATGCCAACATCCCAATTCAAGTATTAGGCTGCAAAATCTATCATTGCAAACCTCTAAGAAATCTACCAATAAGAAAACGTACTGCTTAAGCCTTTTACAATAGAGCCACAGCAGTTGTCCCAGCTGTTGAAATTAAAAGCATCAAGAGAAGCCTAAAAAAAAAAAAAAAGAAATACACTACTGCACAACAATTTTAAAACAAAAGAAAAAAGTCAAGTAATTCTTGGGGGAAAAAAAGTGAAGGAAATTAGTTTATATTTTGTCCACTTTATATGAACTAAAAACAGATTCTTGAACGTTTTAAGCATGAAACTACACTATTACCAATGAACAAATTGTCTTTTATAGAAAGAATTTAAATTATATTTTTAAAACAACACTCAGAACAGCACAGCTCAGCTGCAAATTTGCAATCTCACAAGTACCTTGCTGAATTTTTCAGATGATTTTTTTTTTTTTTAGTTTGTGGTGTAAGAAGCTCAAAAAAAAAGGCTTACATCACTTTGTGAACCAGCAGGCAGGAAGACAATTAAACTCATCAGCCAAGTATTTTCAAACTACCTATACACCACACGATAGATAAATACTCTCCTCCTTTTTCCCCTCCCTAATCTCTCAAAGTAATGGCTTAGTTCCTTGGATTAAATGATGACCAACTGAATTGGTTTTGTCTTCTTGGCAACACTAAATCCAGTGACAGATCTCTTTGTTCTTTTTCTGAATCCACTAGCTGATAGCCCAGCATGTTTATAGCGCCTTTGCAAACTTCCTGTATTTTCTTAATTTTCTGGAATGAAAGAACATTTCTCCACGCCTGGGAAACATTAACTGCATCTCGAGATGTGATTTTGAAAGCTTCTTTTTTTTTTCCCGGTCCCTGTCCATGTGTGATGTTATAGACCCAGCTTTTGAGTGTGGGGGTCAAACTAAGATCTGCAAATTTATACATTTCTGAGATTTCTGACAATGGGTCTCTTACCAGATCTTCAAAACGGATCAACAGATAGCGATCTTTAAGGAAGCTAGGTGGTTTCAGAGTAGCTGTTTCATAAATCTGAACATGACTTCTACAAATCTCTTGCATTACTTTGTATTTGCTGTCTTCCAATTTAGTGCCATTGGTACTCAGAACAATTCCATTGTCACGGGCTAATGCTTTGACTGATTGTTCTCGTGACTTGACAACTGCCCTGGGGTCACGGACTAAGTGAATTATTTTGAGGTTCAGAGATGGATCGGTGAGAAGTGGGTAGAGGACCTTCAAGTCAAAGAAGCGAACCTCCTTGATTACAACGTGGCTGTAGGTTTTACAGGCTTCCTCCACCTTGCTGAAAGGGTATCGTCCACAAAGAGTCTTGCATGCCATTTCACTGGTTATCTCGGTACGCTGAAAGGAGTCACAAGCAGGAGCTGAACACAAAGCCCGACTCACTGCCCACTGGAAAAGATCAGATAAGTTTCTTTTCCAAGGCATGTAGGCATCAAAAACAGACATGTCGCAGAGAAAGACTGACCTGACCAGGTCCCGCACTGCCATGTGCAAGACTTTGGCACTGTTCTGGTACATTGTAACCCATACGTGCCATGCAGGCTCCATCAGGTAGAAGACACTGGGGTGCTGGCTGAAAAGCTGACCAACAAAAGAAGATCCCGACCGCCAGGAGGAGAGAATGAGGATGTGGACCTGAGACGATTTTTCCTCAGAAGGAGGTGTGAAGCTATTGTACCGAGCATACATGAAGAGTAAGAATCCAGTCTGGACCATAATAAGAAGTGTCATGATTGTGCTGGAAATCCGAATTCTTGCCATTCTCATGGAGCAATTAAAAAAGCTGAAAAAGAGAAGGAAAACAATGGTCAGCTGTTGATGCTATGGCATAACAATAACACGATACAAACAGTAGCATTAGTAAGAGCTTTCTTTAAATATGCATGCGTATTTGGCGCTACTTAGTTCCTTAATCAGCGGTACTGGGAGGAGAGCATCTGCAGATGGACGGGTGCTGGAAACAGAAATAAATAAACGCATTACAGCAAAATCACAGTAGAAATAAATATGGAGCAAAGGCTTCATGCTGAAGGAAATCTTAATGCTGCTCAACTGCTCAAAATACAAAATGCTCTCTTCTGGGAATCTGGCAAACGCTGCCAAAGGAAAAAAGAAATCATAATCACTCCACTGTATTTCAGTCTTAGTCTAAAATAGCAAGGGTTTCTATCCTTTGAAAGGAGTAAACATCAATATTAACAGTTGTGGCTACTGAAATTAAAGTTATCTTATCAATGACTGTGAGCATTGCACCCTGTGGTGACAGTAGGATGCTGCACCAACTGATGGTCAAGCACAGCTCTCCATTTTCCAAAATTACAGAAGGGTGAAAACTTGCAATCTGAAGCAGCTTCCGGCTGCCATAAATGTTATATGGAACAAGTAGTTGATGTATGCACTTGGGCAAGAGTGCATATGCCCCACGAGTGATTACTCTGAGATGGTATTTAAGGAACTATCCATTTATGAGTTAGCATTCCTCACAACTTTTTACTAAAGATTTTTGGCACCTAACCCTTTATGCTCCTTTGCAGATTTCACTTGAAAGCAGTCAGCATGCAGACGACACCAAGCTGAGTGGAGCAGCTGACACACGAGAGGGAAGGGAGGCCATCCATAGGGACCTGGACAGGCTTGAGAGGTGGGCACGTGCCAACCTCATGGAGTTCAGCAAGGCCAACTGCAACGTCCTGCATCTGGGTCTGGGCACTCTCAAGCACAGATACAGGTTGGGTGGAGAAGGGCTTGAGAGCAGCTCTGAGGAGAAGGATTTGGGAGTGCCGGTTGATGAGAGACTCAACACAAGCCAGCAACGTGCGCTTGCAGCCCAGAAGGCCGACCATAACCTGAGCTGCATCAAGAGAAGCGTGACCAGCAGGGCGAGGGAGGTGATTCTGCCCCCTACTCTGCTCTCGTGAGATTCCACCTGGGGTACTGTATCCAGTTCTGGAGCCCCCAGCACAAGCACATGGAGTCATTACAGCAAGTTCAGGAGAGGGGCACGAAGATGATCAGAGGGCTGGAGTACCACTGTGGGCAGGAAGGCATAAGGGAAAGGAGCCCTTCTCCCCCCCCCATCTTCTGCTGCAGAGGGAAGAAAGGGGAAAGACATGCACTTTGTATTCTTAGACTACAGAAATTGTGACTTCTGTCATTTGGAGCATTTCGTGCTTAGGCAATGATCTGTAAATATGACTTTTTTTTTTATATGTGTGTATATATAAATGTCTTTAACCTTCAAACCAAAATACAGGGTCTCCAAACCGAAATAGATTGTTTCCAAGCTGAAAGAAAGCTCCTCCCAAAGAAGTCAGTGAGCAGCATAGTAAGCCAGCAGATGGAGACATGTAAAGTGGACGTCCAGGAGAACCATGACATTCCCCTATGAGGACAGGCTGAGAGAGCTGGGGCTCTTCAGCCTGGAGAAGAGAAGGCTCCAAGGGGACCTTATAGCGGCCTTCCAGTACCTGAAGGGGCCTACAGGAAAGCTGGGGAGGGACTTTTTACCAGGGCAGGTAGCAAGAGGATGAGGGGGAAATGGTTTTAAAGTGGAAGAGGGTAGGATTAGACTAGATATTGGGAAGAAATTCATTACTGTGAGGGTGGTGAGACACTGGAACAGGTTGTCCAGAAAGTTTGTGAATGCCCCCTCCCTAGAAACATTCAAGGCCAGGCTAGATGGGACTTCAAGCGACCTGGTCTAGAGGGAGGTGTCCCTGCCTATGGCAGGGGGTTGGAACTAGATGATCTTAAAGGTCCCTTACAACTCAAACTATACTGTGATTCTATGTTAGCAGGCTGAGTTTAAAGGAAATAAAATCCTCATGTATGAAGATCATATTGAGTGTTTTATGCATAAGCATTTACAATTTAACTGCATTTAGACAGCTTTTTCTTATTATAGCAAGAAGTAGATACACCAACACTCTCTGGAGTCTGTTGAAAGCAAATCATGCAGACCAGTAAATACAAACATAAACCCATTTGACATAATAAATGAAAGAGTTTTGTTTTTTTTTTTGCGCTAGCATTAGGAAATATTAAAAAAGACTATTTACTAGTACAGAAAGCTGAAATAAATAGCTGAGTGAAAGGGATGGTAGAAATGGGTAGTTATCAGCTCTTTCCACTGTGACAAATCACAGAGGGTGGAATGGACCTCAAGAGACCGAGTTCAGCCCCCTTGCTAAAGCAGGCTGCCTACAAAGGGTCGCACAGGTCGGTGTCCAGATGGATCTTGAGTATCTACATAGAAGAAGACTCCACAACCTCCCTGGGCAACCTGCTCCAGTACACCCTTATCACAAAGAAGTTCTTTTGCATGTTAGCACAGAACTTCCCACATTCAAGTTTTAGGCCATTACTCCTCATCCTATCGCTACCATTACTGACACTTCCACTGCCACCTCTGAGACTGTAATGCTATAATAGGATGGAAAGTACCCTGATAATAGCAGGGTGGCGAAGTCTTCGGCTACAGCAAATGAGAAGGAACCCAAATGCAGCAGCTGCAGATACAGAAATAAAGAAAAAGAGCTGCTTACCTTTGGAAGGCCTCACGTAGACAGGGATCGCCAGCAAGAAACGCCCTCACCTCCACTGCCAACCCTTAAATAAGGGCTGGGAAGGGGTGGATGCTGACTCTACCCCTTCCAGTCACTCAGGTGCATTGCTTGCAGCTGAGCTCCCCTGGGCTGGCCCTGCCTTCCCACCAGGTGCTCCATCACTGCTTCAGGCCGTGACTCAGTATTTCCACATTTTTTTTCCACATTTCGCATCTCTAAAAAGCTTGAAGTATCACAATATATGCTTTCATACACATGGATGCTGCTACGTATAAATTATTATTTTAATAACAGTTACGTTGTTCTTACTTTTCTGTGACACTGTTACTTTTTTATTACAGTACTTCCTCAGGGAAAGCTCTGGCAAATAGAATAATCAAAATTCTAATTCTAACAAATTCCTGGGGCATAATTATCTTTTCACAAGCCAATGCAAGTGCTCAGAATGTGGTCTGAAAAGCATCTGCACATACAGTTGCAGTCAGGTCACAGTCAAGAGTTAAGCTCACTCACCAGGCTTGTCTGCTAATGGCTACTACTAGAAACAGGATCCTGAAATAGGCAAACCCACAGTATGCCCTAGAATGACTATTCCCATGCATTTTACAAAAAAAAAAACTAATTATACAAATTAGATAGGAAAGAGACAATTTGCTCTATCATTTAAGCCAGCTCTGATAGAATGCTGAACTGCAGAGCCGTTAGCATCTGCCATCCAAAAAGCTAGATGCAATGCAGAAAGCTAACCAGCTTTAATCAGAAGGGTAAAAATCAGTAGTACTGTTATATTATACTAAAATTACTATAAAGACAGAAAGAGAGCAGCACACACGGGCTCCCTAAGCTCAAGGCAAAAGACTGGCTTGGAAGACTCTGTCAGAACAAATAGGTCTGGGTCTGTTGCAGGACGACTGAAAAACTGGGCTAGAATAAATCACAGAACTGGAAACAACTGAAGGAAAAATTACAAGTACCTTCTCCAAAAGCAGTTCCAAGCAACTGAATCTTAACTGTCTTTGCCAAAGTCTTATCCAGTCATTTTATGTCTAAGAAAATTTCCAGCATGCTTTCTTTTAAAATAGTTTATATTTATGAACCATTTTAAAGCTGAAGTCTTTATACATTACAAATACATTACTTTAACTTCCAGAAAATGCAAAAAAACACATTCAAATGATTTCCAGAATAGATTTCTTACACTGAGAAATGAATACCTGCTGTATTATATGTTTAGGCTTTTATTAGCTGAAAATTATTTCATCCTATATGCTCATCATACACTAAATGCTGACTTACAGACCAATCATTAGAGTTGAATATAAGTATCATTTATGTGCTTATAATTCACCAAGGCATACCTCAATACTGACTGCAGAAAAGATCATACTAGTAAATGTCATCATGCATTTTACAGAATTAATAGGAAAACGTTTGTACATGGCTTGATAAACAGAGCAAAGCTCACCTGAGGCTCTGTATTTTATGGAGAAGTTTACTCACCACATACTTCAGATATAAGACACTGTATCACTGTGTATAAGAAAAGAAACACACCACCAGAATGGCTTCTATGAGCTTACATTAGAAACAAATTTTCTGTTCAAAATAGTGAAAAATGCAGGAACATTACAAAGCAGGTCCAAGAAAAGGACACAATACTGCAGTAATTCTTGCTATACATCACCCTGCTGGCAAAATGTCACTTTCCAGTGATCTTCCAAAACAAGAAATGATACATCTTCACAGCGCAAAAGCTTATTGCATTGCCAACAATATGCAGATTGGCTGGAGGGGATGAGGGGTGGCTTAGTTTAGAGAGTGTCTTCCATAACCACTGGTATTTCAAAAAGAGTTAGAAGACTTTCCAGTAGTTTTGCTAAATAGTTGAAAGGATTGCCTGCTTAATTATTTTAACACAACAGAGAAAGTAGAACAACAGAAACAATAAAGTGCAATAAATGTACTATAATCAGACATTTTGAAATCTGACATTATATTAGCATTTCTGCTGATGGTGATCATACAGCTTTTGGAAACATCATTTCTTTTACAATCTAGCAGAAAATCAGACTGGAGGAGTCACTTCCAGGTAATGATCAAGCTTAAATACTTTGTAATATAATGAAACATACCATGGTTTTCATTGTATGACCATAAAATTATATTAATAATAATATTTTTTTTAAAAAGGTATTGGGGTTTAATCTTTTTTTTGTTCATATTTTTAAACCAGTTTGGAATTAGATAGTTTGATGAACAAATGACTATGTCAAGGCTTAGCCCTACAAAACCTATTTTCCCATGCAGTGCTGCAGAAGATAACAAGGCGTTTTTCGCTACTAGTATTTTACTTAGGAAATAGTTTATGTTCCCAACCAAAACTGAAGCTGAGCAGATGTCATTTCTTGAAATCTTCGTTGAAAATATTAACTGTTTTCAAGGATGACAGAACTGGGATCACAGAGACACTTTGGTGACCAAGTGCTATTCATCTAGATCAAACTTTGCCAGCACTGTTAACGATACCATCCTAAAAGTCAGCCTGAGGACACGCAGGCTGAGCTGCGCTGTGCAGTGCCCCATGGAAGCCCCACTAAAACTAAGAAAAAATGACAAATGATTTGGCTCTGTTATTTCCATCTAGAAACAGAGGCTGGACACGTTAGAAAAATGGAAAGGGACCTGCCAGAATGTCAGAAAATGAGCTCTACAGCATCTGATTTCACCACCTAATTCCAGCACTCCTTCACCACAGCACTCCTCCACCACGCACCGCCGGGCAGCACCGCGCCTGAGGCGGGAACAGGGCCGGGGCCCAGCGGCACTCGCCGCGCCGGGCAGTACCGCTAATTCACCAGAACGAGCTGCCACCGTTTGGGCTGCTCGGGACGGACCTGCAGCTAGATAACAAGAAAGAGGCCCGCTTCACGTAAGGATCCGGACGCGCGCGCAGTTCGCTTCCCGTGGCGCGGACCCCCGCCCACCTGGACGTACCTTCCCGCCGCCTCCCGGCACTGCCGCGGATCCGAGCTCCCAGCGGAGACAATGAGCCGCTTTCAGACGTGGCCGAGGTGCCGCGGCAGCGGGAGGAGCCCGGGAAGGGGCCGATCCGCCCCGAGTCCGGAGCATCCCCGGGAGAGGAGCAGCCCCGCGAGGGCCGGCCGGCAGCCCGCCCCGCCCCGCGCGGTACCGGCTCGGCGGGGCCGCGGCCTCCCCCCGTCTGCTTCTCAGGCGGAGCGACGAGCAAGGCCGCAGGAGCGTCCCGCAGCTTCCTGGTACGACGCCGCTAGCCCAGGACCTTTCTGCCTCGGGCCTGGTGCCCGTCGCCCGGCTGTGAGGAGCTGCACCCTGCTCCCAAGCCAGCCAGGAGAAGCACGAGGCCACTGCTGCAAACAGACTGTTTGGCTCGTTAAACAAACCTAGAGGTGTTCTTCTGTTTGTTTCCCCCCAGCATATCACCTCTTAAAAAATGAATGGCACCCCAAACGTTTACAGTTCCACTTCTATGTGCAAAATTTCTAACCCACTACTGTGCTTTTTATGAGAAAAGGCACTTCCTAACATCCAACTAATTTTAGCATGCCTTCGTGCCCTCCTCACAGAACACAGCTTAGACTGCTCTCTGGCACCTACGTCCACAGTAGTTCTATGTAGCAGCATGGTGTTTATTTGCAGTGGTATTCTTATTTACTGTTGTTTAGCAAGCTAAAGGAAGAATTCTTACAGACAGCCTTCCAAGAAAGACTTGAGTTAGAAAGGACAATCGAAGGGTTAACTACTGCATGGGGCTAGGGTAAGTAGAATGTAAGGCAAGATAAGAAACTCGGTGAAACTCCATTATGAGCAGGGACCATTACAAAGAACCAGCCAAAGCTGGAGCAACTCTGCAAAGCAGCAGTGAGGTGAAAAGGGCAGAGTGATGAAGATGTCGAGCCTTCATCCAACAATCACCAGGAGGAGCTACAATGCATGCACCAGGGGGAGGGACCGTATGCAAAGGAACTCCCAGAAAATGATGAATATGTAGACGGTCCCAGGAAACCTGCTGAATATGTATAAGCTTGGCTTTTAAATATCTAACATTTCTGCCCATGGTTATGCGAATGTGGTAGGGCGACGACCCAACTCGCATCCGGTGTGGGCGCAGCACCACAATCAACATACCAGCTTTATAACCTAATCTCAGGTTACGGAGTTTGATTCCGCAAGTCAGACTTCTTCTTAGAGCTAGGTGACCCACTTCTTTTATCTACACAGTTCTCTTTTGAATGGAGAATTTTGCTAAATAGTATCCAGAATTGTTTTAGCATCCCTCCTGCCCTAACGCTGCTTTGCTAGAACTGAACAGTAACTACAAATTCAGAAATGTAAGCCCAAAAGAAAAACAAAACAACAAAAAGATTGCATTGTCTATTTCCTCTTTCTGGGCTTAAGTCATCCTTCCTCATTCTTGGGGACAGGTGGGAAATCTTTCAGTTTTCACCAGGGATTACAATTAGTTTCATTTTACTCTATTCTGAATTACCATATACATTCTGAAAATAATTATTCATTTGCTTCAGAACTCTGAAGTTTGTTAGTCTTTTACTTTTTTTGTGTGAAACACTAAGCTTCTATGTTTTAATTTTCCCAATTATTTCCAGTTTACAGTTACAGTAACATTACCAATAGTAAATGACCATGCAAATCTTGCAGATACCATCACCTAGACCCCAGCTTCTCACATTAGCCTTAATTTTTCCAACCAATTTAATAACTAAGTCAGTGAACACTCATAATTAAAGTTACAGAAACGTGGGAAAAAAAGTGAGGATGAGTTAAGAGTCATATTCCCTATATGTATTTTTTTCCCTTTCATAGCACACCTAAGTGGATATACAAGTAGCTCTTAGCTGAACTCTAACTCAGTAGTGAATTGATAAAAAAACACAGTACAAATAGCTCATATTATTACAGTTATAATATGATTTTCAATCTTCATGGTTTAACAAAATGTACGTCATTCAAAAGCAGCTCACTGACTTCTGTTTTTTGAAGTGTGATCCTGTTGGAAAAAAAAACACATACCAAGTTCTTCTTTAACTGTTCAAAATTTAAACATTTCAGTCCCAAAGCAATGTTCCTACAGAGATACATAAACACACACATCTTTAAAAAAAGAAAATGACATCTTTTCATCACAAGATGTCGCAAGAACAGAACATACTTAGAACATACTTACAAAGTTCTGATCTTCTAAAGAAAAAAAAAAAAGGTAGAGAATAAATGCAGGTACTCATTTTTAAACCACATTTCTTTAAAGTTTTCTCAGGCGTTTCCTCAGGACTGATGCTGTTTGTAGGACAATACTGGAGACAACGGTAGAACTGGTGAAACTGGAGTTGTAGCTAACACCTGATTCTGGAACACAAACATTTTAATCCTAGCAAATACCCAAAGAAAGATAAGGAGAATGCTGACATACTGGATCCAGGCAAATTTAATCATTTCCCAAAATCCTGGCTGATATTTAAATGAAGTCAAGGAGTATTAAAGAAGAAGCTTCTGATACAATCACTACAATAACTAAACAAAAGAACTCAGAGGTGGAAAGACACATCAGTTTGTGCAACAGCTACAAAGCCTTGGAGTCATGGAAACCTCAAAAAGCTTTTGACCACAGAAAAGCTAGAAGAATGCCTATCCTACAAGACGTCCAAAGCAACTCTGTGGAAAGTGCCTATGTTGCCTCTACCTCATCAGGAACTAGGTATTAGTAATTCTTATTCAGGTAAAGAAAACTTGTGAGAAATGCGCTCTGTAAGTTTTCTTCTAAGTACAGGCCTGTTCTTGTCTGAGAAACTAAGCAAAGAACATAAGGAATAATTAATTACTTTGGACCAAAATGGTTTTTTGGTTTGTTTGCACATGCAACAGATTTGCCCCATCCACTGCAGGGTTGTCATTTGCTGAGCCTACACTGCATACAGGTCTCTGATTTGCTTTAGGTCACAAAATACAGTAACATGATTTGCCAGTAGCAGCTACAACAGACTGGGACTGCAGAACCAAACCATAACTTAGTAAGGACATTCACAGTGAACTGCTAAGAAACTGCCTTAAAATGTCATTTTAGCAAGGTGGAAAAGCAAGAGAGGTTCCCCTATAGAGAAAGACAGAAAGCAGTTATGCAAGTAAAACCATCTTGAGGGTATGTGCATGCAGGGATGGGCAAGCAAGTATACAGCATATGCTTTGCTGAAAAAGGAAACATTTAGGGACAAGTCTAAAAGAAATGAATGCTCATTTGGCCTGTATGTGAAGGCTCGAATAATATTATTCAGGTATTTCACCATTAATGCAGTTTTGTAAGGATATAAGATAACTTCCACTGGGTAATGAATAGTGGCATTAACGATAAATGGTGTATCTGCTGCTCTTCCAGTCATCCAAATGGGGTTAGGATCTGAAAATACTGTTGTCACTAAAACATGGAAGGAAAACATCCAAGTGAACGGTCTTTTCAGTCTTAGTAGAGAACTCAAATCCTTAAAGAACAGCTACTAATATGCTAACTGCTGCTGTCCTGCAATTACCAGTTATACATTCAGGCTTACCATTTCTATCTCGATACGCTGCAATGATGTTTTTTAGATCATAGTCACTTGCAAAAGGACTTGTGCCATTGACCACAGACACCTGTTACCACAAGGAGATATTCTGCATTATTCGTCCACTCTTCAGGAAAGTAGTTCTACTGAGTTTCTTAGGCAAAGTAACCATGCCTTGAAAGGAAATCACAAACATTAGACTGAATATCTCAGCAAAAGAACCTCTTCTACCCTGCAGTGTAACAAATAAACAACAGTTCAAAAGTTATAGGGTCCACTCTATGCATGTGTACAAATAATTAAGGGGTCACTTATGGTAGCAGGAGAATAACGAGGGAGAAATTTACAGAGGGGGAAAAAAAAAAAAAAGAGTTCTCACATTGTATCTGGTATCTAGCCCACAATGGTTAAGTAATTGCCTCTGGTTCAGTTTCAGGTCTCCATTCACATAGAGCTGAGACCCAGGTACAGGAGAAAAAAACTGAAGAAAAGCCATGCTCTGCATCACAAACGTTGACATTCTCTGAAACAATGAAAGCGTGAACAGAAAAATTAGGAAAAACAAAATCACTCACAGCTTTTACCAATTTGCATCTATAGAATTGCTTCATAGGTAGGATTCTGTTGACATTAATGTTTCAAATGATCACATTATTCTGAAGAAGGGAGCATCAAACAATAAATACGAATATATTTTTTTATAAGTGAACTAGCTTTGTTGTTAGTTGATTAACTAGTTCTGTTAACTCAAGTTCCACAGATGATTCAGTGAAGTCCAACAGTTTGCGGCTAGTGACAAAAAAAAAAACAACCCAGTGACTTGCCATAACACGTTAAAAGCAGCAAGACAATTAAACGCTTTCACTGAAGATAAGCTTTGAAATACTCAGCCACCAAAGCTAGACAAGAACTCATGGACTTTAATAAAGGCCAAACAAGGAAGTTTCTCTGCCCTCATCAATCACTCAATCTGAAGGAAAACTTGCACATTTAATGTAAAACAAAAACACTGTGAATACTGTTACTCTTCACATGCTATTCATCACTGGCTTAATACTTCAGCACATAAAGTTAGGACTGCAAGGCTTTTACTCCATGATTCAGAGTAAACACAGCACAGCTGTGCCTGCTAAGTTTGTCCCATCTGCATTCAGCAAGTCTCTTTGATAAAATAAACCTAATCTCACTAGTGAGATTTCCTCTTATCTGTCTCTTTATTGAGCTCCATAATACATTTTATTGCTCTGTACTATTGCTACTTTCAGACACTTCCATGAATTCTCTCTGCACTAGTGTTTAATCCACTCCTTTATGTATCAAACTGCCACTTGACCCTCCACTTCAGAAAACTGTTTATGTCAAGACACAGCAGTATTTAAGAACACACAAACTTTCGCTTACTGCAAGACTCTCAAATATTTTCTGATGCCACCAACTCCATCATCTATTATTGCACACCGCTGTCCTATATGCTGCACTAGAGATCAAGAGAATATACAGAAGCAAACCAACCCCTCTCCCTCAACAAAAAAAAAAACAACAAAAAAACACCACAACCCATCAATCCCCACAGCAGTGAAACACACCGCAACATAGAGAAACTAGGACTGACCTGGTAGAGAGAAAAAAAATAATCAGATGTGTTACTAAAATCTTTTGGATATAAATTTCAAGTACGCAAAGGTTTTCTGCATAACTACTACTGAAATACTACAGTGGGTCTGTATGTTGCAACAAATAAAACAAAACATGCTCACATAAAGGTGGTAGGAAAAGATCAGAATCAGCTGAACACCAACTACATGCTCTGTAGGTTGTAGTGGAAGCTCCAATTTAAAATGCAGCTGATCCACTTTGCCATCTTGATTTTTGTCTTCTTCTCTACTCTAAAAGGAGCAATCAGATTTTTATTTATTTTAATAGAGGAGTTCCTGTTAAGAAGAAATACAAAAAGAAGTTAAACAACAGATTTCCAAAACTGCAATATGCGCATAAAAAGAAAGCAAATAAACCGCGTAGTTAGAAATACAATAAAAAGCTGCTTGACTTTAAAGACATGAGATTAGAGAGAAGAAGCCTTAATTTTGTCTCTTACACAATGTTTCATGTACTTCACAGAAAGGGAAAAGACTCTCCAAGAGCTCTCCTGTCCTACACCATTCCAGTCATCCTTCCTGTATGCTACAAACAATATCTTAACGCTGGATCTTTTGTTACGTCCATGTGAATGTTTAACTTCTGCCTCCAGCCATGGCAGCACGCCTTTTAGTGGCTTCTTTAGGCCACATACAGTTCCTGGGGTAAGCCAAGGCTCGTTGTGCTTCTGTGCCACTGATGCCCAGTTCCTCAGCCATTCACAACCACGATAAGGAAGCGTAACAGAGCTTTCACCGATAAATAACTATCGCTGCTGATTCCCAGAAGGAACAATAGCTGCAGGGAAGAGACTATACGCTTTGAAAGCACGTACCTGCATTCAAAAGGAGGCTACCCACAAACCCCTGCAAGCTTTAGAGTATAATAAGCCTTACTGAAGCGAGGGGGGGGGGGGGGGGAGAGAAGCGTGAGAGAGGGAAAGGAAGAGGGAAAAAAATAGGAAAGAAAAGCCAGCAACTAGTTTTGGGAAAATAAGCACTGTCCTCGCGCAAGCCAAACACTGAGAGGAAGCCAACCTAACTAAAAGCCGCCTGCCCGAGACCAACGGCGCCGCGTAACGCGGCGCTGACGACGGAGCTCCCCGCAGGCGGCAGCGCACGGGCGCCCTTCGCCCACTGGCGGCGCCACCGCCCGCCCCAGTGGCCGCCCCGACTCCCTGCCTCCCGCCGGGCCGCCTACCGACAGGACCGGGACGCGCAGTCGGTCCTCCTGGAGCCGGTTGAATGCAGGGAACGTGCTCCACGCCAGGAAGCTACCCGGGCCAGGCCCGGTGGTAGCCACGAAAAGCAGCTCGTACCGGAACCGGACCGTGGGCTGCTCTCGGTACGTGCTTTGCTTCAGCCAGAAACCTGTGGGCAGAGACGGCGCGAGGTCTCAGCGGGGCCCCGGGCAGAGCTCCGCGGGGCTGGGAGTCGCTCACCGTGGCTTCTGTAGGCCACCAGCAGCGGCGGCACGTAGGTGAGCACGGCGATGAGCAGCAGCGCCAGCGCGGCAGCGGAGCACAGCCCAGCTCGGTAGCGCGTGTGAAGCGCGGGGTGCGAGAACAGCTCCACGCCCGCCATCCCGCGCCCACAGCAACGGCAGCTGCTGACTGGCTGGCTTGACTGGCTGACGCCAGGCTTCTCCACGCGCCGGGGCGAAGCGCAGGAACGGGCGCGTCAGCCGGTGAGCATTGGTTCGTGCGTTCCGGGACGGACGGCTGCGACGAAGCGGGGAGCGCCGGGAACGGCAGCAGGAAGGAAGCGAGGGCAGTTGCTACGGCTTCGGTACCCGCACCGTGACTGCCGGCATCACGGTGGCACACGGGACCGGTACGCCGCCCCGTTTCCCCCACGTGACTCCGTGCCGTTCGCTACAGCCCCGCCCATCCGTCCGCGAGCCGGAAGCGCTGCGTTCCGGGTGGTTGCTAGGGAACAACCGAGCCGGAAGTCCCGCCTGCCGAGCCGCGGCTGATTTTGTTGTGACAGGGTCCGTGACAGCCGCAGGCCCCGCCGCCTGGCTCGGGTCCCTTATCGCCCGCACCCGGGCCTCGCCGCTGGCTCCGCTTCCCGCCCAGCCCGCGCCATGAAGTGGATGTTCAAAGAGGACCATGCGCTGGGTAAGGGCGGGCCCGGGCTCGGGCCCGGCGGTCTCTTGTCTCCTGTGTCGCCGTCCGCACCGGGCCTCGCAGTTGTGTGCGCTGCAGCTTGCTCACCGCGCCGGCCGTCGTGGTGCTGGGCAGACGGCCAGCACCCCACTTGACGAAGGGTGGCGCGGCAGCAGAGAATGACCTCGGTAGCTGGGGGCACGTCACGGGAGGCTGCGGTCTCCACTGGCTCCTGTGCCTGCGGGGCTGCGCGCTCTGTGTAGGGCACTGACTGTACCGATACTGTGCAATGGCTAACTGTGAGTTTTGTTCACAGAGCACAGATGTGTCGAGTCGGCAAAGATCCGCGCCAAATACCCTGACCGTGTCCCGGTGAGTAACCAAGCCATCTTCGATCCAGAACTTAGAGGCAGAGGTGGTTAAGCTGTTTGCGTCCTGCCCTCTATTCTTTGACCAGATCCCACCAAGTAAATTAATTTTCCCTTCTGCGTCCTTTGATGTTTTAAAGAAGGCCCAAAGACATGTAACTAACCCAGCATCCCTTCCTCCACCCTATTGTGCACTGTCCAGTAAGCAAGAGTGCTTGACTTTTTGAACACTTACTACGCATGCCTATGGTTTATCAGTGTCCTGGTTTCTCTTAAGAGCAACTATATCCCCAGCAAAGACCCTGTACTTTCAGTGTCTTGAAGATACATTCTGTGCATGATTCCAAGAAAGAGAATAAATTCTTTACACCTTGACAGTCTTCCTTCATGGCTAGATGAGTGAGGTGATTTTCCCATATGTATTCCATGTCTGTAACCATCCGTACCTTGGTGAATCCGTGTCACACAGACCCTGTTGTTTGAAGAACCATTGCAAGTGGTGATTCCTTTCTGCAGTAATACCTGCTAAATAACGGATGACTTCTTCACACTGTAATCCCTTTTACCGTGTTTCAGTCAGTGAAATGACCATATTTAGCACCCTAGTAACACTCTTAGTAACAGCTAGCAAAATGTCCACACACTCAACCTGCCTACTTATGAGTAAAATTTTCCACATCCCATCTAGTCACATTAGTTCCTATTGGTACCATTCTTATCTGACCTCTTGGTAACTTGCTAGTAGACAGCACAACCCAGAGGAAAACCTCTAACCATGTTACCTTTCTCAGCTGCTGAATCAAACCTTGTCACAACATCTTCTCCAGGCGTAGTCTGGCAAGCTGATCCAATCCTTGCCGTTCTCCGCTTGGCTAACTACATAACGTAGTCTGTAGCATGCTGATAAGAATATACCTTCACAAGTATACATTTGCCCATTTCCAAGATGTCTTTCATAACCCAAGCTGAAGAAGTGAGACATTGCCACTCATAGTATATGTTTTAATTACATGGACAGCAACAGGGAACGAGGTAACAGGAATTAAATCTCCAAGTGCATTGTGATGCTTTGTCTGGGCAGATAAATGTTTTCTGCTCGATATTTCAGATTGAGCTGCCTAACTTCTACAAAGTAGTTGGTATCAAATATCTTTTTTTGCATTTACCAGTCAAAAGATTTTTTTTCAGACTTAATGCATGTTTCCTTCTTTTCAGGTTATAGTCTACATCCAGAGTGATGTAGGTCAAAGGGAATTCAGTTCTCAGCTGCTATATCTGGCTACGTGGACTTACAGATATTTCAGGGGCTCAAGCGTTATAAAATGTATTGAGATAACATATGAACAACTTGCCTTTGTCCCTTCAGGAATAAAATGGGAGTAGAAAGACATTCTTGCTTCCTAAGCACTGCTATTTTAAATTTGCCTGGGGATCAAGTGATCCAAGGGTTAAAGGTATCTGTAAGTTTTGCTATAAGCAGTTCACCAGTAGCCTTGACTTCCAGTTGTGATGGTTTCTTCATTGTGAAGCTAGAATGCCTGGTAGATTATTGCAATCTGTTTTTTTAAGTATCAGTTGTTAAGGCTTGAACATTCCATTCAGGCTGTTCTTGGTGTTCTTTACAGTTCCCCCATACTGCAAGGGCCCCCTAGAATACCCTCCTGTTTCTGTGGGACCAGTTGAAGAAAATAAGAACTTTCTCCAGATCATAGTATATTTTGTACATTTATTTGAGCATTACCTATGTGCTGTAGCAATGGGGAATGCAGACATAAGCAGTAGAGACATGGCAACTTCTTGTCTGCTCTATTTCCCCTCATGCTGCATTTGTCCTTCAAGGACTACTCTATGTGGAGCAATGACCATCAGGTCCTTTCTAGATGTTATACTTAATTCTCCTTCTGATATCTGTTGCTTTTTGGTTTATTTATGAACACCTTGCAATCTTTCCTTCCCATGGTCAGTTTCTTAATTTCCCTACGTATGAAGTAAGATACTCTGATGCACAAAGAAGAGACTAGCATCAGAAAGACAATATGAACAAGAACAATCCTTAGAACAATGCTTTAGAATGCGGTTTTGCATATTCAGAATAACATGTTGAATGTTGTTCTGCTGTCCTGTGAAAAAATCGGTATATTGTTGCAAACCTGAGTTGGTAGACATTCTAAAGAGGTGATTAGCATGGGTAGTCTTCTTTCAGAGTGGCAAACAAAAGCCTGTTGATGCTGCAACCACCGTCGTATCTAGGCATCTGTGTTTGGGTCCCCACGTGCTTTCTTTTCCCAAACTCCCCCGGTATAGGCAAGGAAGTGCCAAGTTCTTGTGACTAGGCAGTGTAAGAATGGGTGATTTTTTAATTTTTTTTTTTAATCCTCTTACAGTCTGTATATCCCGTCTGGCTCTTTGTCTTATATAGCTAAAACCTACATTTTATTAGTGTGGCTTCCCTGTCCTCCTGTATCTTCATACGACCAACTGAAAGTGTAATCATATAATCTATTGTATCAGATACAAACACGGCTAGGTTATCTGTCAATGTAAGTTTCATATGTCAGAGGCACACAGATAATATCACATAACAGCATATTTCCAGTACTTTGGTAGAGCGCTCAGCTGACACCACTGGCAGGGCAACTGGTACTCCATGGCACACTGCAGGCATGCTTTATTTTGGTGCCTTGGCTTAGAGCCTGCCTGACATAGCTGCTGCCTAACTGTGGGAGGTCCGTAATCATTGCCAGATTGATTATACAAACCCAGACAGAATGAATGTCAATTCAAAAGCAATACCGCAAAACACTATAGAAATATGAATGTGGGGTCTCTAGCAAGCTGGAACCTCGGATTGTGCAATTTACATTGCAACTCTAAGAATTTTGACTGTATTCAGATAGAGCATGGCTTCTTCAACTCTTCACTGCTCCCTAGAGTATACCTTTGCTTCTGCTTAGCTTGACAGTTTCTGTCATTGCGGTACACATGTGATGTACACATGTACATATCAGTACACATTGTGTTATGATACAGTACACAGCACAGATTAATACAAAAAGCTTAAAAAAAAAACTTAGACGATACTGTAATTTTCTACATGGAAGCCCAAGAGATATTTTGGCATCTATGGCTCACACACAGCAGGCGAAGTGGCAGATTAGATTCTAGACTAGGCTGGTGGTTTTCCCTCTCGTTCACCTTAATGTTTAAATTTTTAAAAAATCTTTTGCTATACTCCATGTCAAGGCAGTCAGCTCTGTCATATATTAGGAGTGACTTGGGACATTGTTCAAAGAAGACAGTTGTTTGAAGAGTGGAGGTGGTGTGTATATTAAACTTCTATTTCTTGGTATTGTGGGCCTGCTTGTTGCAGACTAGAATTCTGTGTAATAAAATATTTCAGTCAGTGGCGTTTTCTGTTTACACTGAGATGGTGACAAAGTGAGAAACGTCTGTACAAAGGGAATGGGCTTCCTGCCATTGCTCAGTTACCAGTGCTGCAGTCTTGTAGAGTTTTTCATGACTCCACTTCATCTGAGTGGGGCAAAGAAGGAATATACAAGTTCAGAGAAGAGCTGCTGTTCTAAGTTGTTCAGCTTGGAGAAGAGAAGGCTCCAAGGAGATCTTGTAGCAGCCTCCCAGTACCTACATGGGGCCTGCAGAAAAGATAGGGAGAGACTCCATCAGGGAATATAGTAATAGGACGAGAGGCAATGGCTGTAAATTAGAAGTAGTAAGTTCAGATTAGATGTAAGGAAGGAATTCTTCACAATGAGGTTGCTGAGGCAATGGAATAAGCCTATTCCAGCCCAGAGAAGCTGTGGATGCCCTGTCCGTGCAGGTGTTCAGGGCCAGGCTGGATGGGGCTTTGGCTAACCTGGTCTGGGGAGAGGTGACCCTGCCCATAGCAGGGATATTGGAACTGGATGATCTTTATGGTCCTTTCCAACTCAAACCATTCTGTGATTTTATCATTAAATGGACTCCTATAATTGAGAAGACAAAACCCCTGGAGTGGATGCCAGTATTTTATTTTTTCCCCCTCAAAAGCTTAATGTCATCCTGCATGTGGGGAGCTTTAGAATATTATGAAAATTAGCAGTTCTGTATATGAAAATGGCCATGTTTAAACTCAATAGGATGTTACTCTCCCAGCATGAATAAAAGTAATTTTAGATCTCCAGGATACAAGAAATAATTTTTAAAAAGTGTATGTTCTCCAGGATTCGTTTGGGTACCTTGCATCTTTTTACCCCCTGCTCAGGCACAGGAACTTTTGAGCCATTGTATATATGAATGTAGGTTTCAGTGCAGCTGCAAAATCAGGCTGTGCAGTACTGAGTGAGTCCTACCTCTCACTATCAAAGCTGTCTGTTCATACCAGTCCTGAAAAGCCTCACTTTCGCACGTGTTTTACAGGTCATAGTGGAGAAGGTATCAGGATCTCAGATTGTTGATATTGACAAGAGGAAATACTTAGTTCCATCTGACATCACTGTGGCCCAGTTTATGTGGATCATCAGGAAGAGGATTCAGCTGCCCTCTGAGAAAGCAATATTCCTCTTTGTAGACAAGACTGTCCCCCAGTCCAGGTAAGAGGCTGTTCACTTGGTATTCAGAACCATTTTAGCATGGCTGTACATATCAGAGGAACAAAAAAAAACCCTCCTGAGGATTAGTTGGCAATTTAGAAGGCATTTGGTCCCATTTTCATCTTCCAGCGATTAGCGTTTTTTCAGTCACACATATTGATAAGTATCTTATTTTTCAAGCTCAGCTGAAAGGTGAATGTAAAATGCTTTTTGATTTTTTCCATTGCAAGAAGGTAAACTGGAGTTATGACATCATAAATACCAGATAACTTCTCAATGTAGCAAAAAAGTTGCATGTTAAATGCTCAAAAGCAAATACTATAAACTATTCCAAAAAAGTGTTTTTTTAATAACTTTTTCCTATAAACACTAAATGCAAAATGACCGCAGAGCAGGTTTTCACATTGCTTTTATAGTAAACGTCAATGGTTGTCTGCTACGTACAGAACAAAATATAGCATTAGCAGCTACTATAGCAGCTTACTATACAATCTACTTTAATAGTATTTGAGGAAATAGAACGTGGCATTACTTGGTTTAGAGGCAGTGTTATTAACACTTAGCTGTGTAACAGCACCTCCAGATAACCTGTCCAGGCTCAGCTAGAAATATTTCTATTTAATTCATGATACCTCTGAGAATCCTGGGACCTGTGAGGACCACCTTTTTCTACTTTCTTTCTTCTAGGAGTATTAGTCCCATCTTCTCAGTACTGTAGAACTGCTAGGAGCAAACAGGAAAGGAAAAAAAAAAAAAAAGCACATCGTATCATCTCATACAATGATGGTATCACATCTCTGCTGGAAATAGAAGGCATTGAACCTTCAAGCTGATGCAAAAATAGTAACTTTTGTTAATAGGTAAAAATGTAACTGGTCAACAGTTCTGCCCCTCTTGTAGGCCAAAGTTATTGCATAGACCACTAACTCTTAACATCCTTCTCATCCAGAAGGTTATCTACTATTTACCAATTTCCATCAATTTCAAGTACTGCCTGCAACTCTCCCCAGCTCCTTTCCTCATGCACTACCCCTTTCTCATGGGGAAAAAGCCATGATTGTTTCCCTATCACCCACACTCAGTCTGTGACTTTTAGTTCACTAGCCTTTTCTCATACACCCTTGGGAAGTTAGAAAAGATGAGCTGAAGAAGCATCTTTATGCAGCTGACTCCCATCAGTCACCTGGTACGTCTGTTGTTCGCAGACAGCTGAAGGAGTTGTGCTGGCCAAGGAATTGCTTGGGTTTGATTTTGTTTTCAAAATACAGTCATCCCACTAAAGGCTACTTAGATTGTGAAGGGCCACATGCCTATCCTGTTAAAATAAACAAATGATTAAGTTGCCCAAATGTTCAAGTGATATCCATTGAAAAAGTACTAGTTTCTAGCTGGCTTGGAATTTTGGTAGCAACACTATTTTATAGTCATCACTTCTTAGCAATGTAGACAACAAAGCATTTACTCCCCCATACAACCTGGACCTGAAAGAAACAGTCCAAAAAGCACGTTTGATGAATTTGAGACCATCTGCACAGTCAATACTACAGCACATGGAGGGAGAAATTAGGTTGTTTACTCAAGAAGCAAGGCTTCAGTGTGGCTGCATTCAAAGAAGGTGCTGTCAATCTCTTAATCTTGCTGTTAGTCATGGCCTCAATAATGTATGATTCAGAAACTGAAGTACATCCAGTGACTAATTCTCAATAAAATAAGGAAGCACTTTGATAAATGCATTTGTGATGTACAAAAGTAACAGAAATCTAACAGAAATACTCCAGGGAGAGCACTGGCCCATTTTGTGAACACAGATGTCAGATGCTTTTCATATATTCTTATTTTTGTATTCTAATTTACACACAAACTTAAATGTTAGCTTTTATGAAGCCTTGTTTATGTGAGGTTGAATTACCATTTGCAATGGTCATCTTGCAAGAAAGCTGTTTCTTTCTCCCCCCCTTCAAGCTTAACTATGGGACAACTTTATGAGAAGGAGAAAGATGAAGATGGATTCTTATATGTTGCCTACAGTGGAGAGAACACCTTTGGTTTCTGAATGGTGGATCTTGGCTACTACATCATCCTGCTGTGTATCTTGTAAATAGCTGAGCATTTTCTGTTCTGACATCCACAGAAGTTCCTACTATATACATGCATTTGTAACTGGATTTATTTCCTAATATAGATAGGTCTTGTTTTATTAGATTGTTAAGTTATGTTAAAAAAAATTGTTTTTTGTGTTTTTTTCTCATGGCTATGAATTCCTAGAGCCTCATTCCTTTGGGAGATACATCTAGACATTGATTAAATAATAAAGCTAAGTAGCTGGGCTTCTAAAACATGAAAAGAAGAATGCACATTTATTCTGTTTTGAAGTGTTAAGTTTATGAAAAATAAAAGCATTACATTAGTATTGGGAACACTGGATTTGCTAGATTATCCTAAGCAGTAGCAAGATGCTGATCATGTTAAAACTGCAATAGTATGTATGTACCTCTTTCTGAATTAACAAACAATAAAAATTCCTACCACAAACAGACAGTTCTGTCATTTCTTTACCTTGGCCAGAAAGTTGGATATCGTATTTACTAGACAGAATACAACTACTTACATTATTTACTAGATACCGTGTAGCTTCTCAGCATTTGAGATGTGGGTAAGGATAGAAGGAACGAACAAGGAGCTATCTGTAGGATTTTAAAACTAACAGATTCAGAGTTATTAGATGTAGTCAGAAGAAAAGCCAGGCTTGTACACAAGTTATCAAAGGAGTAAATATTGTCGGCTTTGGGAAAGCAGACCTATGTGACAAAAACATAGCATATAAAGAAAGGGCATCTTCAAGAAGGAATGATACAAACAGGGGACTGGAGAGCTAGAAGGAATGATTTGTACATTCCTTAAGAGAGAAACAATTGGAAAGGTGTACATACTGAAACAGTTGCATTAGCAGCTCCTAAAAAACAACAACAAACAAAAAACCCACAACACACAGCAGTAGCCATGTTAGCGGTAGTTCTGTACACATACATGTCTTCTCCAAGCAAAAAAAAATTAGTAGGTATTTTAAGGATATTACAGAATCAAGCATGTGAAAAAACAGCTTTGCTCTGTTGAAATAGAGAACTAGAATTAGAAATGCTGCGTGCAAGATGAAGAGTTACGGTACCGCTTCCTGTAGTCTGTGAGCACTACTGCTAAAGCACGTGCACAGCACAACAAAAATAGAGGCTTTGCCATCAAACCACGGCTACCTCTACTTAAGAGGCAGTTTATTCACAGGTTTGCTTCTTTGAAATTGCAAAATCAACAACAACGAAATCAAAAACACTTACCAGCACAGTACTGGAGTTCATGCTCTGATAAGAAGGGACAGAACTGGGCTGTAACAGCAACACTGCTCTGAACTGCATGAGTCAAAAAGGAATTACTAACTACAGTTTCGATTCTTAGTAAAACGTTTTAATTTTCATGCTAAATGGTGTAGAACTGTATTTTACTTTTTAAAACATTTCCAGACACAGGAAATGTATTGCTTTCCAAGTTTAAATCATATTCATGCTAGACTCAAATTCCCATGTAGCCACCTTATGCCTAGAATTATGTTTGGCTCTGCAGGTCCAAGAGGTGCTGCATAAAGACTCCACCACGAGGAGACAGGAGCTTGTGAAATGTTGAAACTACAGTTACTGGTGCCTGTTAGAATAACACTGCTGCATGTGCTTACTGCATCTAAGAAAGCACTGTTGATTTTGGTAAACCTTTCATTATCTGAAGCAGAACTCAATGTATAGCAGTGCCTTAGTAAACATCCTGTCACTGTTTCTTCCATGAATCCATTCCATTCCCTTTTCCATGGATTTTGTACACCGTTTTCTCTAAACAGAATTTTTCATTCAGAATTAAGTGGCTGCAGCTCTGATCTGTAATACTCTTTTCTGCTGAAAAAAATGTTGTTTCCTTTAAGCTGAAACTTCCCAGCTTATCTGTGGTAATAAGTAATCGTTTATTTGCTAGCTGTTAACAAGAGTAAAACGTACCCTAGCCCTTAAATCTGCAAGAGAAAGCTGATTACTTGTGTGCATGCAAATATATCTAACCAAACCAAGGAAAGATGAAGTCTTATTCCCAGTGTTACATCTTAAATAACTTTTGAAATACCTTTCGTAATCCTCTAAAAAAACAATTACTCTTAACTTCTCTGTTTAGATTCAGGACCCCAGGTACACAAATAATTCCAGCGAATGCAGCAGTAAAGCTTCTACAGCAGCAGCTTTACTTTGCAGCTGCAGATGTACTTGAAACTGCAATAAAACAATTTGTAATTTTGAACTGTGACCTCTCCTGTTGAGAGAACTCTCTTACAAACTGATTAAAAGCAACTTGTCTAGTACATTTGGGTCCATACATGTGGTCTTGCCTTTCTGTTAATCCTTAAGGACTGAGAAGACATTTCAATTTACACACTGAACAAATGAAGAAATTGAATAAATGTCTTACTATTCCTACAGCAGCACTTTTTTTTTTTTTTTTTTTCCTTTTCCTCCCTATTTTTAAGCTTACATAAAATGTCATCTTTGGTATAAAGAAACCATTCAATTCATTTAGTGTGTGTATTTCCTCAAAACTTAGCTTGCTCCCCATCCATAAACCATGGATGTTGCAATGCCCCTGTAATTACGTTATCAATTTTCAGGATTGTTATGCTCTGAGACAGAACAGTTACGACGGTTCAGCTGCATTAGGTGTCCAGTTTAACACTTTTCTTCCCCCTTATCTGCAGTAACTTTCCAGCAGTAACTCACTCTTTGTTTTCATGCTTAGCCTCAAGCATTTCCTTCAGGTGTGGTTTCATAACCAGCTAATAGTTTGTAATCAACAAAAGGAAACATGGCTCTTGCACTTACTGGCTTAATTGCAAAGCTGGCAATTCCTAGCAAAAAACTATTTTGCTCGGTTTGTTTCTCCACTCAGATAGTAATTTCAATCATTTTTCCATTTACTTTGAATGTATTCACAACAGTAAGCACTAGAGCCAGTGTGAGGTGAGCAACAAAAGCACACTTTGAAGATCAGAACTTTGCTTTTTCAAGATAGAGGGATGGTATCACATAGTCTCATGGAATTGCAGCCTCAAACTGAAATGGATGATAGTCTACTTTAGACCTGGCCAAACAGCTGTTTACATTCTGCTCCTGACTTCCTTAAAAATGAGTGAGCTGCCCACCCAGCCTTCTTACAATTTCTCCAACGGTGAATCTGTTATAGGCACCCCACACAAATTAATAGTTTCCTGCTTCTGGCAAATAGGGATGATTGGTCCCCATACTGATTTGGGAAAGCCGTGCATCTAACTAGGTAATACAAATACATTATGTGGAACATTTTACACAAACTGTGGGACTCTGCCCTCACAAGTTTTGCTGTTCTCAATTACCAACTGTTTGTTTTGCTGTGAGCACTCTTCTCCCTCCAACCTGCTCCTCTCCAGCAGAGTCTCTGCCATCCTCCGTACATCTTAACTATCTCTGTTTTTCAGAGCATCGGCTATTGCAGCGCAAAGAAGTGATAAAAGCTTGGAACATGTCAAATGCTACATTCCATGAGCAATTCTTTCAGAGATCTACAAGCAAAGCCGGAAGTTTAGTAGACCACCTCTCCCAAAAGCAGAGCTTGTGACATCTCTACGCAACTGTCTTGTAATTTTTAGAGCTGTTTCTCAGTTCTACCTACAGCATTTCCTGACATTTTCTAATTAATCAGCTGCAGCATCTCAACACCTACGTTCAATCCCAGAAATGCCATCAAGTGGAGTGTAAGATCCTGCAGACACAGTCCAGATCTTTTAAATGCTGCCGTGTCTTTGTTCTTTCCCTTCCTGAGTATTCATTGACACACCCTAAGCTTAAACATGTCCGTAACCTCTCTCAAAAACCAAGGTTGATATTAGCATTCAGTACCTTGAAAACTACTTTTAAATCTCACAAGTGTAAGAAAGCAGCAGTCTACAGCTGCTAGGTATTTTACAAATGCACAGGAAAACCTTACTCGGAACAATTCTTTCTAATTGCCAGGCTCAAATTTTAGGAAAGAGTTAAAAGCATTTGCATCATATAACTGCTCATCTGAAAACTAGTCTGATGCCAAGAGTACAGAACAACTAACTTTATATAACTCATTTCAACATTGCAGCTGGATAAGAACATTCCAGTCTGGTCAGTAGGTTCGCTAGGGACTTTGTTGATGATTAACTAAGGGAAACTAGGTATGTTAAGGAATAGTTTCTGCAAGACTTCAGGAAAGGACAGAGGTAGATTTCAGGAGCCTAGGAATTTACTGGTTACCTCTTTAGTTACGCTGCAAGACTCTGCCATGGGATTGCTATTTGCACAATTATGGTAACTGCTACCACTTCTCAGCAGTTCATCCAGTGCCCATCTGCAACAGCACCTGGCCATCTTCCAGCCTCTAAGGACTAACACAAATCATCCATTCTGCATAATCTCCTGCCCTCTACGAACACGTAACAGCTCTCCTTTCACCAATTCAACCGGTCTTTCCAGATGTCAGTGCTGGACTTGAAAGGACAGGCTTGCACACGCATAATTCAAGTTGTTAGTCCTTCAACAAACAGATAACTATTCCTATTTGAAAAGTCAACCGAAGTGTAGAGCAAAATGATGTGCTGTAATCAATTCTCATGCTGCAATGTGATCTCTGCTACCCGCTCTTCAATCCCGTATGCAGCTCTGCAGATTGACAGTAAAAGCTGTTCTGAGAACTGCTGTCCCCATTTTTCAAATCCAAAACAACCGTTAAAACACCAAAGAACAGAAAACTCAAATAACTAAAGAATTCTTAAGTTGTAAATTAACTACTTCTTTCATCCTGCCACTGCATTGTCCAAATATTTTGGGAATACTAAGTTACAGCAGAAAAAGCACAGAAAGGAAGTATGTTCAGTAGCAGTTACGCAGTCCTAAACTTGCTCACAGAAGACAGTAATTCAGACAAAGTTTGAGAATTACCCATTGTTTCTCCCCCAGGCAAGCAATGTGGAATGTTTTGCCATTCAGATGTTAGTTGTTAACAAAGCATAAAGGAAAAGATTGCCAGAGACTTCTTGCCATCCCCACCTTTGTGGGGCTTTTTACAAACACTTATCAGGAAACACCTGACATAAATCGCTATGGCATTTCCGCTTTTAATCAAGTATGTATCACTGGAGGAGGAAAAACAAAAAAAAACAAACAAAACCAACCAAACAAGAACACCCTTGCTTGAAACACTGAAGTGTATGCAAACTTCAGGAAGTATCTTTCCTGTCCACAGAAACACAACAGATGAAGGGTACGTAGTAAAGTACTGAAATCAAGACACATACACAGAATACCATAAGCAGTAGTATTTGACAATCTTCTCCCCAGCACTCTCTTGCTTCTGCTCTGGCTCCTGGTCATAACAGTAGCCTATATGAAGGACTTCCAGAGAAAGACCCTTGAAAAGAACTACTTTTGTTAGGAGCAACAGGGCTGGAGGGAGACAGAAAATTCTTCCAGGCACCACACAAGGAAAGCCAAGAGTTATAAAAATACTATACATTAGGGTTGTCCCAGCAACACAAAAACAACCTCAACATTACGAAGAGTAGAAGGAAAACAAGCACTAAAGTTTCACAGCAACAGCCTTTCTTCCATAGCACTGCTTTAATTTTAGTTAATGTTACTTCCATTACAGTGGACTATATCTAATGGATTATAGTATCAAGAAACAGAGGACAGCATATCACTGCTTCCTTTGTTTTGGAGGCACATTGTTTCATACAGCTCAGAATTAAGTATGCAATGACCCTTTTCCACATTTAAATAAAAAGGAGGCTTCAGATCAATCAAAATAATGAGTTCTCTAAACTGCTTTCCTTTTCAGTCCTGTCTTCTTATGGCATAGGAACTAGAGGACATTTTTTGCATCCCTTGAGCAGAAGAGGTGTCTGCTGTGTTCCATGGCTTATTGCTGGATTGACACAGCTGCTTTTATTCTCATGTGAAGAGCAGATATTCCTTGGCATTTTTGATCCAGCCCAGCAGCGCTTGGCTACGCAGTGCCTTCCAGGCTTCTTGGTAATTTAATGCAGCTTCCTTGTAGTCCCAGTAGGTTTCCAGAGTCTTCATCCTGACAGAAAACACATAGCAATGACAGTTTTTCTACTATTCTTTCAGATGTATTGTCACAAAATGAAAAAAGCAACCAAACATGTAAGAACACGATAATGTCCTATGGGCTTTTCCATGCTACTAAATGAAATTCTCTTGTTCTTCTAGGGAGACCTGGAGAGGTCTCTTAAGAAACCAGTGTTTTTAGACATTGTCAGGATTCTTATACAAGAAGAAAACAAAACAACTTGTCTGCCATGCTTCATACACACTCTTCAGTAACAGAAGTATCAGTGCCTTTGTGACAATATGTTACAGGTAACTTCCATGGTAATAAAAAATGCTGATGCAAAGTAGAAAAGGTGGATAGAGATGGGTGCTTTAAATTAGATAGTAGATTTATTTTGCTAGAACAGCTGTAATTGCTGGCTGGCAGGGAAGGGGATAGGGAGGAAGAGTCTTTCAACACAAAATAACAGGGAAGAGTGAGATGAAAGTGAAAAAAATATATATACATATATTAAATCTTCTCCTTAAAGTGTAAGAGACTCAGTTTTGGTGCTCTGCTCCCTTTCCTCATGTAGCACCCACTCCCTGCAGTCTCAGCAGAACCAGTGGTTACTCTGCTGAATGCATCCATTTTCAGAAGACAGAATTTCAAGTTCACAGTATCTGAGCAGTAGTGAAAGAGAGCATAAACACCTCTAAAACAATTTCATCGAGACTTCTTTCATTTCCTTGCATTTCTTTCCCAGCCTCTTCTCCCTTTGCTGAATGGTGTCAGCCACTTGAGACAAAATGTTTATACATTCAACCCAATATGAAGGAAATATCACGGACAACATGACCTTCCTCAAGAAAGAGAGGAGCAAAAGCGCTGTAAGGGAGCCTAACGTAAGAAGTCCGTGAACCACAGCCCTAGGTTCCAGGAAAAGCTTTCATGCTTAAAGGCACCACAGTCACTAGCACCACCAAAAATACCAGAACAGCAAACCAACCAGAAACTATAATTCAGCCATTCAACATTCTGCTATAATAGTGTGACATGCACAGCAAACCATGATATATTATCTATCCTAAAGGCCTTAGGTTTGGAAAATGCAACGCTGTGAACCTGCCTGTGTGCCACTGCTGAACATGGGAGACGTACAGAATCACAGAATGATTTGGGTTGGAAGGGACCACCTAGTTGCAGCCCCCCTCCTCTAGACCAGGCTGCCTAGGGCTCCATCCAGCCTGGCCTTGAACACTTCCAGGGATGGGGCATCCAGAACTTCTCTTCTACGCACTCTTACAAACATGCCTGCACTCTTGTTATAGCCAATCCATTTTGCTTTCTTTATCCCTTTCACATTATTCCAACTCTGTGAATCTAACCACTGAGCTCCTTTTGAAAGATCTGTGAAAGTGCCCACTGCAACTCTAACAATCACAGAACCCCAGAACCAACGGTGAAATGTGATTTAAGAGCATCACTGAAGAGGTAAAAGACAAGCAATTATCTGTGTAAGCGCTGTTCAGGAAAAAACACAGGTCCAAGGACTGTGGACCTTAACCAGCTCCCTCAAATCTCTAGTGCAGGCTAGCTGCTCCTCTCAGACACGGTACAGGTCACCTGGACCTTCCTCTCCACCTCAAGACCATTCTGTAAGGAGTTAGGTGTATGCTTACACTCAGGGATGATGACTAATTGATTCTTTGGGAAGAAATTCTTATACTACCACACTTCCCATACTTAAAGTACTTCTAAAATGTTTAAGATTTTGACACTGTCCTTCTTCTCTGTAAATTCAGCTGTGACTTATATTTATCCTTTACTCTGGAATAGTTAGTGTCAGATGTTGTTTACATCTTCAAAACACAGTTACTTGTACATCCTAGGATGGTCAAACATTAACAAAGAACTACAGTACGCAGATTTTTGGACTAACAATCTTGTTAAAGGTGAAACACCTGTTTTCCTTGGATTTACTGTAGATGCTGGTACATACAGACATATACACATATGTACATATGGGTGTGCACACACACACGTATTTTTTGCATCAGTTGCTAAGCAAAAAGAAAGATTGATGCCTACTTCATTTCCTTGAATGCTGTTGGTTTTTTTTTTTCCCTCCCTGAATCTGCTGGCAAATAAATGGCTTTTCAGTGCATACCCAACAGTCTGATCCAATTTAACTAAAACACATATGGAATTTTTCTAACTTAATTATTCCAGCTGACCTCCTTTATGAAACTGTTCCAGTAGAAGGTAAGGGAAAATCTGAGCTGCTGCTCACGGCACATTCTGACTACATTTTTCCATGCTCATTACTAAAAGAACGATAACATGAAATTCGTGCAGCAGGTGAGATGTAACCACTAAAAGAACCAAATGAGGCAGCAGACTGACTGCAATAGTTAAAAAAAAAAAAGAAAAAGAGAGAGATAGATTTATGTACCAGTAATTTCAAACATTCTGCCTCGAGGAGGCTCTCAACTTGTTCCAATTTAACACTGCTCATGCTGATCCTCTGAAGAGATACGAAGAATCAAAGAGAAAGGAAGGGACAAAAAAGCAGGAGAAGCAGATTTACATATAGGAAAAAAGAAAACGAACATCATAACCACTATGTTAGCTCAATGTAAAGCTTTAACTGCCCCAGTATCTTAGGTCTAACAATGAACAACAGTAAATTAGAGAAGGGTTAAAGGAAGACTTGAAAAAGAAAGCAACTGGACAAGCTGGCTGGTGAGCTAGCACCTCTACTGTACAAACTGAGTTTGCGCAGCCTAAAAATGATGCCACATCTGCAAGTCAGCTGGACTTTGTCAGAGGACAAGACAGAAAAATAATAAAGGACAAAAATGTCAAAGGAAATTACAAAGCCACTGAAGTCTAGAAGAGGCCTGAGGTGAAGTGACTTTATGTAAGAAGCACATGGTCAGCACAAGGAGTCAACTACTCAACAACGTATCAGTTCATGCTATATTCTGCAGAAAATAGTGACTTAACAAGCCACAAGCAACTCCTTCTCAAAAGAGAGTGATAATTTTAAACTGAATTAAGAAGAAAGTATACCTCTCCATACAGCATCAATTAAAACCATTTCAACAACATGGCTCATGCTGACATCAGAGCTTTTAAATAAAGACACAGAAGGTAACTCCAATCTTTAACTCACAAAACTTAAAATCAAGTAAAACCTAATAATTAAACATTCAGGGTGTACTTACTATGGCTGAGTTCATCTTACCTAATGTTTTCATGCCAATGAAAGGCAGAGATGGCCTATCTCCCCTACTCCCAACCACATGTACTTTCTATTTTTATTTATTTTGCATGCGTTCTTTTATTTGCTCCAGCTTTATCTCATCTTGCTAGTTCTAACTCCATCAATACGTTTTGATGAAAGAAGATTTTAGCATCCACTAGGCTAAAAAAATATAGTCAAACTCTTCCTATTATGAAGGGGAAAGAGGTGGCATTTAATGTAATTGCTAAACACCAGTGAGATATCAATAATCACAGAACCATTTGAGGAAAGTGGTTCTGAATCCTATCAAGTGCAGCAGGTAGGTGGTAGCAGCTCACCTTTTCAGAAAATTCTACTTCCTTCCTCTCACCTCTCTCTTTACTCTCCCCCTCCCAGTTGCTCACTGCCATTGGTGCTTTTGGACAAGACTGCTTCAACTTAAGGAAAAAAATATTTCTGCCAAGACAACAGGTTGAAAAGGCTTACACAGAGGGGTCCAGAAGACAGCACATCTGGAGAAGGACAAGGCTCTGTGGTCAGAAAAAGAACTTACCCTTTCAAAAATAGTAAGCCTTCACACCAAAACAACCTGCAATTTCTTTTCTCTCATTAATACAGGAGCTATTTATCCAGTAAGGTAATTTAAACAAACAAACAAGACTTCCTAACCCATCAAGGATATGACATATTATTCAAGTCTCAAATTTTAACAATAGATTTATCTCAAGTGAGACTGATTGGCAGTCTGGATCAGCAGTGTTTCTGAGCTTCACTAAAATAATTTTTCACGCTTAAAGATATTATGAGAATGTATTTACCGGAGAGTTTCTGGTAAATTCTCCTTTGAAATGCTTGTCACCAGCTTTTGGAACTCATGGAACAGTTCCACTTTACAGATCTTTGATCTGATGGGAAAAAAGCAACAACAAGAGAATAAGAAATGGCACAAGATAATAAGAAATGCACTTTCACTTATTAATTCCTCACAGAATCAGCCCTGTCAGGGCAGCATGCCCCTGCCTGGTGCTGAAATGAGCAGCAGATATCCCAGCTGAACTATTTTCTTCCCCCCTCCACAATTTAACTTTTCCTACCCCATCTGAGCTGCCCACTACTTTTTAAAAAACAAAACAAAACACTCTTGTTTTAAATGTTATACGTACAAAAGCTGAATTACCCCAACTGTCCCAGTTAGCACTCTGATTGTTTGCAGAGAACATTTTAACAGCCCTGTATTATCTATGCACCATCATCAGCTCATAGCTATAGCACAGACTAAGCCAGAAGAATTAGTCCCAGAACTGATCACATAACCACAGAAGGATCGCAAGGGTTTGTTCAAACCAGGAAAAAAAAAAAATTAGAACAAATAAAAGAATCAGAAGAAATATCTGCAACAATGGTGTCCTTTTCACAACAACGACAAGGTCACATTCACATATTCAGCAACAGATGGAGGGCAGTTAAATACAAAGAGATTCATCAAAAAGTAAAGTGAGTCTAAGTTTGAAAGATTTTTAAAGATGCCACAGGCATCTCTGTCAGCTTTAAGCCCTTCTCTTCCCCCAAAAGACGGGCAATCAGAGAAACTGTTCATGAAACACGGCTGGGGCTTTCAAAACCAATCATTTTCTCTACTGAATTAAATTCTTTTTATACACTTGTATTTATGATGACTGATTCAGTCTTCCAATAGACACAAGCACAAAGCACAAGACTACCCACAAATTCCTTTTAGTCAGTCAGCTTTATCTTCTGTAATGTTTAGCATTATCTAGTACCTTGCACAGAGGAAAACAAACGACACTTCCCAACAATCACACTGAGATTCCTTGAAGAAAAAATGAGGATAGAAATACAAGACTTGTTTAGTATTAAGCAACCCCCCTCCAATAAGTCTACCAATTCCTTATTTGGACCTTTTATCACAAAAGCTATTTCTGTAAGAGAAATCTGCAAAAAAAAAAGTCCTGCAACATGCTCACTTTCTTCAGTCCTCAGACCAAAAGTTACAAAGTAAAAACTCCGCTAATTTTGCCAATAAATAAGCTATCTTTTAATAAAAAAAATTATCATAGTTCTACACTACTATTATTAACAATGTTCTTCTTTATTAACAGTGACAAGCAAGAAATAGGAAACTTCTCAGCTCTCATTGAGCTTCTCTCACTTTCTCTCCCTTACACAATGACTACTTTGTTAGCCCAGTCCTTAAATTCCGGCTCTGACAACGTATCACACACCACAGAGATCGAAGGGAGAGGACAAAAGGCAAGATGTGTGCATCCAGATATCACGATATTCTCAAACCTGCTCTGAGGGCTTCCAATCCCTTTCTTTGTAGTTCCTTGCCGAAAGCCATCTGAGGTGACATCCAGAGGTTGCTCTGGAACTGCACTCCAACTGATAGCTGGAGAACAAAGGATTATGAATAAGGGAGACACTCTCAGAATGAAACAGAACTTAATCATTCCCTCAATTTTCTGAGTTCACACGATACCGTGCTACTTTCCCAAAGTAGTTAAGACAAACTAGAAAGAGGATTGTGGTTCTCTTGGGCGTACAGGTATACTCCGATTAAAAAAAATAATAATAAAAAATACACACACACACACACTCTCTTCATCTTAATCAGCTCCTTTAAGAATCCATGCCTCTTTAAACACTTAGCCCACAGCTTCTTAATTTCTCCCTTTTTAGAGGGATTCTACTCTCTTTGGTGCATCCAGTCTAGAAGTATGAAGAAACTTCCAAGTTAGATGGCAGTTGTACATCAGTCTGCAAAATACGAACCTACCTTTATCAGTCATCCTTTGTTTTCCTTATTATTTTATCGTGTATCCTCTAAGTTGTTCTCTTTACGTTTCATAACCAACACATCAACTGTATGTAGACATTATCCAAAAAAAGTTACTAGCTAATAGTCAAACAAAAATACTTTGTTGGAAGAGATAACAAATACCAACAATTTTATGCTTTTCCCCTATCCTGACACCTAATTACCATCTTAGACTGTAGTGTTCTTCATGCTGAAACTCAGCATGTCCCATCTTACAGATTTATAAATAACTACCAAAGCATCAGAAGCAGCATGTTTGCAGAAACAAAACTCACTGACACATCCAGTCTGCCCCTCTATACTCTAGCAGTAGTATCTTCATGATCTACAGCCTTGAGATAATTTCTGCTCCCTAAACTCTCTCATTCCTCACTCTTCCTAATGGGTGAAAGAGCTGCATGTACACTAAGTCTAAAGAGAATTTCCATAGCTTTTCTTATGATACCACCTTGCCATTCAAGTTACTGGAAAACTACATATTATAAAGCATATTATGCAGACTAGTAATGTATTGTCATTCAGCTATAAGCCACAATTGCTATGCTCTGCTTGGTGTAAATTGTACTTACACTTATTTAGGTACAATGCTGTAATACTCCACTAAAATGAAATCCTATGTAATGTTGTCATGGTTTTATGATTTTCGGTTATTGGTATTCCACATCATAACATCCTGTAGTGAATGTACCTGGTTCTCAGAAGAGAAGGACTACTACAGTCCCCGGGGTACTTTGCTCCTCTGTTACCATTTTCCAGCCGGAGGGAAAAGATAAAAGCTCGCAGTATAAGAACTTGCAGATCACGAGACCTCGGCCCTTTTTTCCGCCGTCTCTCATTTTGGCAGCACCTCGCTCTCCAGCCGTCTTATCGTCAGTAGTAGAGTAAGGCCTACCTTGATTTTGGGACATTCTCTCTCTCTGTATTGGATTTATCAGCTTAAACTGTAATTATATTGTATTATAGTGTGTTGTTTTGCATTCCGATATCTTATTTAGTAAATTAGTTTGTTTCTCCTCAGATTGTTGCCGCTGTTCTTTGCTCTCAGGACCATCTCCCTACCCTTTTCCCCTTTCCCCTTTTCCCGGGATGTGGGCCCTTGGGTCCCCCGTCCCCTTTGTCACGGAATCGGGCCTAACGCCCGTAAACCATTGACAAATGTCAAATAACATCAAATACATAAACATTAAACAATTCTTGTGTAGAATACCTAAAAAATACCTGGTTAGAGGATACCAAACTCCAGAAAGTAGATAAAAACTGACTTGAAATTCCAAACGTTTTCTATTTTTTCATTTCTTTCTAGATATTGCAGGCTTCAAAACATTAAATTGAACATGTTCTTTTTATAAATAGCAGCTGCAATGGGCCTATCCAGCACATTTCAATACCCAGTTTAAGAACTCTGAATTCAGATTTAATTCTAATTTTCATCCCTACTTGAAAAACTCAATCTAGCATATTTCATATATGCAAAACTGTTTAATATTCACCAGCTTCTTACATAGTGATCTAAGTAACCCTACAAAAATACAGCCAACTTTTTAAAATTTAGTACATTTAGACACAGGTTGCCATAGACTATTTTTGCTTAGTGAATTCACAGCACTTTTCAATGACTGATTTTGATTTCCATGTCCCAGTATAAAAATCTCCTTACCGGCACCTACAAGTAATTCCAAATTAAGGCATCTGTGAATTCCACTAAGGAGCTCTTTATTTCTGTGTTGTTTTATCATCAGGTCTATCCTAATACATACGATATCTTCCAGAACAATAGCAGTTGAAGTTTTTCAAAACTCCTTAACCACACACATACGCTATCAGTTCCTTCCCCTCTCCTTCCTCCACCAAAAAGGAGACCACGTTGCTAAATTACAACATGATTTGTGTATCAATTCATCACCATGACAAAAAAAAGGCAACATCCCAAACAACTTATAAATACACCTTTATGCTATGCTATCCTCCATTCCTTCTACATTCAAAAATTTCTTGAGAGATTAAAGGCATAACTCAAGATGGCAAATTTTCTATTCATCGAGAAGTAGAATGTAAAACTAACTGAAACAAGAAGTCTTCTCATATTTTTCTTTTCACCCTCAAATTTTTTTGTCTTGGCTAGTTATTTTCTGCCTTTGTTTAGATTGTAAATTCTTATAAATTCTTAGTTCATGCTCTGCCTCTAGTTTCCTGTACGCACTTTCCAGAATATTATAAATAATTAAGTTCTGTCTTCAAATTAGTTTACTGCTGTAAATCACACTTAGCCTCTGGCACTGGCCAATTAATGATGTCACATTTTACAAAACATCACCAAAACCACACCATTTATATTTGGACTTTTGCATACCATTACACAACTAGTCCAAGTTAACTCACCTGCACTACACGGAACAAGTTTTCTTTTGCTGCTAATTTGACCTTCTTGGATTGCCTGACGGCTGTGTTCAAATTGAAGACTTGACTGCAGCAATTGGACCTCCTGAGTGAGAAAACCATCAGGTAACGATGAGCTGTGCTGACACCTAAAGTAAACATGGAGAAATGCAAGTGATTTAAAGTCTTGTATTCCAGGACAAGCAGATTCTGAGCAATTTAGTTTCACAGTCTAAAATGTGTTACACTTTAAAACAAAACTGAATGCAAGTTGCAAAATAGAGGTAAGAAGATCTGGGGATATTTTCCCTTCTAAACAGTATCTGTTTTGGCTATAAAAAAAAAGAAGCCACATAGTTCAGTAAGACCTTGTCCATCCTACACAAACTACAATGAACCAATTTTAATACAGGTATAGATAAAAGCTAGTACAAATCCATTGAAGATAGGTAGAATAAAAACTGCAATATAATTCTGCAATGCAAATGAAAAATAATTATTAGAAAGTATTTACATAGTCAACCATACTACATTAACAATATTTTTACAAACCTGAAGGTTCTTAATCAAAAACCAGAAAGATAGAAAAGTTCCATATACATCCTCAGCTTTGTTGCCTTCAAGTACTCACTAAATGTTATTAGAACCACTTGAGGAAAAAACAGTGTATGTTTAACCATCCTAATATTTACATAAAGCAGAAATTAATTAAAACTGAGGCTCGTATTGTCAGATGTAAGTCTGAAAACTGACTTTGCAAATATTTATTTAAGACTTTCTTGACGTTTAATGTGCCTATCATGAGTTAACCACCTGAAAGCAAAAACAGCTAGTTAGACACTACTTTTGTAACCTTCAAACATCTGATCTCTTAAAAATCAACAGCACACTCACAAAAATGAAATTGACTATATGGTGAGTAGTCACATGGCAAAGTCATAGTATTTTCTACTTCCAGGACTAAATAATGAAACAATGAAAACAGAAACCAACAAAAAATATTCCTAAGAACGTTATTTTAAATTCAGCAACGAAAACTTTGGAAAGCAACATAAAACCAGTACCTTCCTAAACCACCCTTCTTATGAAAATGCGCAAAAAGTCTACCAAAGTGTTCGTGTGCCTGGTGCCTGTTTAGTCAGACTGTCTTCAGGACGGACGTTCTTGGGAGCTCAATTTAATTCAATGAAAGTATTGTTCAGCCATTTGCAACTTTAGGAATTTATCAAGGACTCTACTATTCAGTTACCTACAAGAAACAAAAGCTGCTTTTCCTCACCAACTCATTTCTATAAAAGAGGACTTGAAGGATACTCAGAATATCCTGAGTATAGGTAACTGAATAAATTACAAACTCTGCTTGACACCATTTTGAGAAAATAAATTCAGGAAGAGAGTGAGAAAAGTTCAGCTTTACTATGCTAAAGATATCCCAAACTCGTGTCTTTTCAGGCTTTATTTTCTGCTTCTAGAAAAGCTCAGGTGGGTAACAGCACCAGCAGTAGTCATCTACACAGGGCTACTTTCTTAAAATGTGAATTTGCAAAGTCCACATGTTCTGCAAACAACCCCGGCGCTCAGTTTGGATATTTGCACAAGTTGTCTTCCATAACTCAATTTCTATACAAGCTACCTGACTTCCGAAGTAGAGCGCTTACCTTTCAATAATTGCTCTCTGCATAGCTTCTTGGCTATATGGACACTTCCCCACTATAACTGCTGACAAATACACTGGATACTGCAGAAAATGCATCAGAAGGGCTCCTTGACACCCCAACACATTCCAGCGCGCCAGTTTATCACTGCAGGACATAGAGCATGTTCTATCCCCACGACCTGGCTTCACCCGTAATAACCCTACACAGTGATACTCTACGCCAGGTATTAGGGTATCGCTCAGCTCTCCAGGTACACATTTTGCTCCAGTTCTATAAACATCTACTGCCTTCAGTTTGCCTAAGTTGGTCTCCTTGTTAGCTGCTTGCATGTCTTCAGAACATTCACAGCACTTCGGATTCATGTTGCCTTCTGGTTTCACAAACACTTGCTGAACAGCCACATCTTCAGTGATCGTGGAAAAAAACCCACCATCAGCGTTCTTCATTCTTTTGATTATATGACTACTTGCCATTTGCTCCAATTTCCTTTTATCTTCTGGGCCCCTACGATCACAGTTACTACTGCACAGTGCTGACTGTCCAGCTACATCATGTTCATTCACTGACTTAGAAAGATGGTTCTCTGTTTCTCTAATTGGAATAATAGAAGCATCACCACCTAGAGAAGAAATAACATCAAAGTTAGCCAAAAAGGTGTCTCGTATAACAGATCAAAGTAATATTATGGCTACTACTAGCTTTCACAGATTTGTACTCAGGAAAATTGTAATTATGGTAATATATTTTTCAAGCATGGCTACATACGATGATCAGTCATGCTTCAGTGAGATTTGAGCCAATATATGTTTAACTTCAAGATTTTACATTCTCCAGAGTAATCAAAACTGCAAAATTGAAAATGAACACTACAAAGCAAAAGGTATCAAAGGTGCTTGACAGATTGCAAGTAGTGTGGAAAATCTGCAGGAAAATCACATGATACAACCCCCAAAATAATAATTAAAGAAACACTATCAAATTAGGATGGAAATCATAATCCAAGCTGAGACATGACATTCCTACATTTTGCCAACAGGCCTTCATCCCTGTGGTTATGGTTTGCTGGTTTTTTTGTTTCTTTTTGTTAGTTTTTTTTTTTTGTTTTTTTGTTTTTTTCCATGAACACCCAAGGAGTGTGTTTTGTAACAAAATAAAAGGTTGCATTCCATTCCAAAAGATGGGTGGAGGGAGATAGGAGGACAGGAGTTTTTATTTATTTACAGGAACGGTAGTAAATGTCCATGTGTTTTCTTTTCTATAGGAATCTGAGTCCAGGAAGACAACGTTTAAAGTAAAATGGTGAGGAAATATTACAGGATGTCTAACATTTTCATTACTACTGGAAGCCAAGCATCCCAATATACAGTGAGCAGTTTATTGGGCTTAATGAGTTCTCATGGATCACATCTAGTGACATAAAATGCCAAATGTATCTGTGAAAGCCTAGTCAAGTATATCTCAGGGCACATACTGATGACATGAGCTACCTACCACCTTACTCTTAGTCTGGAAAGACTGAAGAAAAGGCATAATCTTTTCTGTTCCTTGCAAGTGGGAATCATGAAATTGGTTCACTCCTCAATACTCACATGGGGTATGACTACAGAAGAAAATAAATGTAATATTTGGTTTGAGTTTCCATTTCCCAGTTTCATTTCCTGGAATAAAGATGCTGCATTGTTGGTAGGAAGTTGCTAGGCGCATTTGATGGAGAAGATACCTGTTAGACAGAAAGTTACCAAGAACCATTTACTTCACTTTTGAGGCATGGTAAAATTGACAAAACTTATATGTCCACACCATCCAGATAATGTATTTGAAGAGCCAATCCGTTACGCTTCTGTAGTCAGACAGTGTCCAAGATACCCCATAAACACAAGCACACCACTAGAACCTTAATAAGAGAGCTCAAAGGGTTAAATTCAGAACAGTTAACTACCTCCTCACATTGCATACATATGGTCAGCTCCTCCCCCTCTACCTATTACCAGACCTGATGCTCATTTCATGATGACAGCTAGTTTAGCAGCAAAAAACTGCAGAAAATTAAATCTTTGCTTCTGCCACCTATCGTACCCAGACAGTGGTGGTCAATGGCTCAATGTCTGGATGGAGACTGGTGAAAAATGGTATCCCCCAGGGGTCAGTACAGGGACCAGTGCTCTTTAACCTTCATCAGTGACACCGAAAGCAGGATCGAGTGCACCCTCAGCAAGTTTGCAAATAACAACAAGTTGTGTGGTGTGGTCCACACATCCAAGGGAAGGGATGACTGGCTTGAGCACAGAGCCCAGGTGAACCTCATGAGGTTCAATAAATCCAAGTGTGGGGGATTGCACATGGGTCATGGCAAACCCTGCTATCAGGGCAAGCTGAGGGATGTAAGGATGGTGCACAGTCCTGACAAAAAGGATTTGGGGCTACCGTGGATGGCACACTGGACATGAGTCAGCAACGTGCCCCTCCAGCCCAGAAAGCCAACGGTATACTGGGCTGCATCAAAAGAAGTATGGCCAGCAGGACGAGGGAGGTGATCCTGTCCCTCTACGCTGTATTGATGAGACCTCACCTGGAGTTGTGTGTCCAGATGTGGAGTCCTCAGTACAGGAGAGACATGGACCTGTTAGCGCGCACGCAGAGGAGGGCCACAAGAATGATCCAAGAGATGGAACACCTTCTGTTTGAGGACAGGCTGAAAGAGCCAGGACTGTTCAGCCTGGAGAAGAGAAGGCTCCAGGCGAGACCTGATAGCGGCCTTTCAGTATCCAACAGGGGGCTATAAGAAGGAAGGGGACAGACTCTTCGGCAGGGTCTGCTGCAGCAGGACAAGGGAAAATGGTTTCAAACTAAGAGAGAGGAGATTTAGAATGGAGTAAGGATTTTTTTTTTTTTCTTTACAGTAAGGGTGGTAAGGCACTGGACCAGGTTGCCCAGAGAAGTGGTGGAAGCCCCGTTCTTGGGGACATTGAAGGTAAAGCTGGACCACGCTCTGAGTAACCTGACCTAGCTGTGGATGTCCCTGTTCACTGCAGGGGAGTTGGACTAGATGACCTTTAAAGGTCCCTTCCAACTCAAAAAATTCTATGATTCTAAGCAAACAGAAGGGTGTATGTGGAAACAGCAAAATGTGACCTTTGACACCTAGTCATAATGCCAACACTGAAATCACATGAAATAACATCCTACTTCTTTGTAAAGTGTCTCTATGATAACAAGAAACAAGCGCTCTCATCTCTGAAGCTGCCAATTCTGGCTACTGCAGACATAGGTTAGAAGTATTTTTGCATCACGACAAACAATCTTGAGTGGCACTAGATAAGAGCACGTGAAGCTCACGTCTCACCTCTGGAAGCTCCTCTTGGCCACAATTTCAGCGTGACTGTCATTCAGAATGTCTCCTAATGCAAGAACCAAATGAGAATATGCATCATTAATGAACAGGAGAAAGTAAACACTACAGCTGCAACAGAATTTCACAGATCACATGGTTCAGCAGATTTGCTAGCATTTGAAGGTTTTAACATAGGTATTAGATTATTCCAACCTATTTTAAACATCCAATCCCTGCAAAAGGAGGTCAAAACTCGCTAAAAACAAAGGGTAAAAGTTCTCACTCTGTAGCAAGTCAGAGACCCATAAAAATCAAATTTTAAATCCTTTGTTATCTGAAATCCTTTGAGTTGAATAAACTGTCTTCCTTCAAAATCTTACTGATGTCTGTTCTTAATAGTAAATCACGATAAACTCAGCATATGCCTAACATCCAATAAATCTCAAGTATTTGTTAATCTTTTGGTAGCAGTTTCTTGTTGTACTGTGATCTCCGATCTAAATTACATTTCTTTGTAACTAATTCTGATATATATATCAGGTTTACACAGTGTACCTTGAAACATCCTGGAGTGCCTGCCTATTCTGAAGGAATATCTGAAGGAACAGAGCTGTAAATCAGCTGTTATTTCAGGAACAAAATGTCATGTGATAAAAGATCTCATTAAACAACGCAGAACTTCTGAAAGCTTTTCAAAAAGTTTTCCTATTATCACAATCATTCCCACAGTCCTCTTTCAAACTCCTTACCAGCTCAGCAAGAACTCTAGTAAGAGAGAACAAAATAGCACTCTGTATCTGAGAAAAGATGGCAATATAAATAAATGCACCTTTTGACCTGCAGATCCTACAATTGAGGAAGCTTCTTTTAAACCTCAATTACCTGCTGAAGTAATATTCTGGCTGCATATCACAGAATGACTTGGGTTAGAAGAGACCTTGAAAATCATCTAATTCCACCCTCTACTAGAATGGCAACCAATGCTAACCACTGCAAACCCATATAGTAATATAGTATTGTGGGTGATAGAACTGATTGAGATTTTCCACTTTTGGCAGTAGGGAATGCTACAAGTTCTTATAAATATTATTTTTACCCCCCAATTCTTACCAATTTAAATTATCTACAGCATCGGCACCATATCCCACACACTATTATCCCCTTTCTAATGCAGATTAAGGAGAGAAACTCTCCTTAATATTTTGTTAAGTCCAGAACATTTTGCCATGTTAAGATCAATCCTTCAACAACTCTTCTTCTGCCTCGAATGTTCTCGATAAAAGACAATGATCTGCCTCTGAATCACACAGGAAAGCATCCGCTACAACCATCTCCATGTTGTTCCTGAAAATGAGTACATGATTTCCTGTCTTCCTATCTTAGATATGCAATTTGTCAGGGGAAACTTAGGATTATTACCAAAACCTCATGAAAACTTGCATGATTTTTTTTTCCTGACATATTAAAGACTAGAAGATTCCTCAGAGAAATCAAGCCTCACTTTATTCTAGGCTTTAATGACAACAAATATTCTTCTCTCTTGTCTCCAGTAATTTTAAGCCTAGCAAAGATTTTAACGATACATTTATTTTTAAATTAATTTGATTGGTAGGTTATGTTAATGAAGTTATCATAACAAACCTTTTAATGATGAAAAGATGATACATTTACCATGCTTTAGATGTGACTCAAACATCCATACTGTTCTGTGAAAATTTAAAATCCTGTCCCACTCTGGGAAGTAACAGCAAATCACAATGATAAAGACACATGATAGTGATTAAAAAAAAAAGTTTTTGTGCCCTATGACACAGAGATATTAGAATTCGGTGTATTAAACCAATGTATAAAGGCACTAAATATGCTAGGAGGCTAAGTGCTAGGAAATAATTTACCCATTTTCAAGAAAAATATGAAGATCTGCGTAGCAAATATTCTCCTTTGTAGCAAACATGAGGTGGTACTTCTGTAAATTGATCTGATGCATTTTTAGAAGTGCTGAAAGAGAACAGCATTAAATACTGTAGAAAATTCCCACTTTCATACATGTCCTTAAGAGCTCCCCAGAAAGAAGCAGTTGATCTGCAAGTGAAGAATAGGCACATTTCTTGTTAGAGATGGCCACTGCTCTGAAAGATAGAAAGGTAGGAAGTCCATGGCTTATTTTAAAGGCTTTAAGAGCGACTTGGGAATTAATCTGCTGAGCTATTCCGGCACATTTATTTTTACTAAAGTCTAGAAGAAAAGGCTGTATCAAAACTCTGATGTTAGTATCTAGATGTTAAGTAGAAGAACAATTTAAACACAATTTTCCTTAATAAATGTGAAAGATATCTGTACTAATACTGTTCTAACATGGCTAAAGCACAAGAAACACCAATAAAAAAAATAAGATACAGAGTTTAGTTTCCTGTTTTATTCTCCAATCCATTTCAAACTGAAGTGCATTCTACTGAGCACAAAACAGTCTGACAATAACATGTGTTAAACCAGTTCTGCCATCTTACTCTACTCTTCTTCAGTCTAACTAACACAGAAAACTCAGTACAAATATATTCACCAACATTTCTTTCCTAGCTGCTTTTTGGCATCAATTGCTGTGCCTTCACCTCTCCTTCCCAAGAGAGGAAAGAAATGCATTCTCAATAAAACATGGACACATAGAGCAAGTCCAACAATAAACAATAGGAAATTGTAACTATTGGATGTCACCTGTCTCATAGTAACTGCACAGTCACAGAATACACAGTAAGGAAGAAAGAGCCGGCTAGTACTTCTCGTGTCACATCTTCCTTAACACTGCAAGTATCTTTTGCACTAGACGACAATAAAACTAAACCATACTAAGTGACTGAAGCACAATTACTTTGGTTTTGTTCTGCTTTTAGCTATTAAACATTTGAGTACATAGACCTGGGACCTGAAATGCACTTTTCCACATATAAAGTTTATTCACCCTCAAGGCAGCAAGTGCAGTAAATGTTTAAGGCAGCCATTTTGTCTGTTAAATTCCTGTCTTCTTGCTACGGATGAAGATGGCATTATATTGCTTCATACTTCTGCCTTCAATCCAGAAGATTGAGTTCAAGGCCTCAGACATTCTTCATTGATTCTATGACATCACCAAGAAGGAAGTTAGGACAGGTAGTCTGTTGTTGGATTTTAAACCATACTTACCAGTTTTTCTCATTTTGTTTAGTCCAATACATTTTGTTCCAGTTCCCAGAGCAACAACCTCCTTGGCTACTGAAAAAGAAAACATTAACTGAACAAACTATCACCAGAAGCACTGCTCTTACATAGTTATCTTGTTAAGACGGTACACAGAATACTGAGTAAGTGGCAAGGTACAGGGTGGCAGGCAGTGAGATGTTCCAGCTGTAGAATTGAATGCAGTAGGTGTAACCATCAGGGCAAGTACATGACCACAGGGTACAGGTACTAACACTGGTACGATACCTAGGCAAAAAGCAATGAGCAGCAGCAAAAGACTCTTCATAAATCTAAGAAAGGAGTGACAATCTGCATCACAACAACCTGGAAGTACCAATTAAGGTGATGGTGAACAACAAAAAAAAATAACAATGCACCAACACAATCTGTCAAAGGAGAGTGAGCTTTCCAGTAGTCTTACAAATAGCCAAATACACTTCTGCAGGCATTTACTCCAGGTATTTAGGACCTGCCCAGACTTTCATCACTTATAGGATAGCCAAACACAGGCTTTCACTTTCTTAGTTATAGTCTGGAAAGAACAGTATTTCACTGGAACTCTCTTTTTTTCAGACAGAAGCTGTAAAAGCTCTTAACCAGAAGAATTTCACAACAGAGAGAAACGAGACAGGAAAGGAGGAAAGGATGTGTT
>NC_034418.1:19635835-19704126 GCF_002078875.1 Numida meleagris | reverse complement strand
TTTTTTTTTTTTTTTTTTTTTTTTTTAATAAAAAGGTATCTTGAAGGTTCAAAAAAGGGAAGAATTATCAAGAAGATTCACCATCACCCCTCTGCTTGCAAAACACGATGCAATTCTCACCCTGCAGGCGCCCCAGACTAGAAGAAACCTCTCTGTTAGCTGCAGATTCCACTTTGACCACAGCTGCCAGCGAAGTCCATTCTCTGCTTGGGTCTGGTTTTCCCTGCTTAGGGAGTCTGGTCCTATAATGCTCGTAGCATAACTCAGCAATTTCATCTGCTGACCACATAACTCCTGCTGCAAGCACTGCTTCTACACTGCATTCAATCACACTAACACCCCCCGTCCCCTCAAATCCTATTACTTTGTTGTATGAGGCCTTTCTGGGCCAGATTCTAACGTCGAAAGCCCGCTTGCGCCACCCCTTTCCAGATTGTTGAGAACTGCCACGAGACAGAAGTTTCCCAGTTTTTCTTGCTTTCCCCAGATCGCTAGGAATAAAAAAAAGCCCCGCTGGAACCCGAGCAGCCCACGAGCAGGCGCCGGTGCCGGAATCCCGCCGTCCCCACCACACAGCACCGCCCCCGCGCGGTTCCTGGCATGCCGGAGGCGCCGCGCCTCCTCAGCGATCGGGGCCGGCCAGCACTCACGCGTACACGACGGCAGCTTCGAAGCCCCCACCCCCAATTAACGCCGCCGACGCCCCGCGCCCCGGGCTGCACAGCGCGACACGGTCACCTCCCGCCGAAGCCCCCGGGGCCGTACCGCGCCCCGCAGCCCCGCCCCGCCATACGGTCTGCCGGGACGAGTAACTCTCGCGCAGGCGCACAAAGAAACACAGAGACACTCGGCGGACGCCGCTGCGTTTATTCATGGCCCGGCCCAGGCTTCACACAGAGGTGCCTTCGGCAGGCTGCTCGGGATGCCCCTCCTTCTTCTTGTCTTCCGGTTTCATCGCTGGGAAAAGCAGCACCTCCTGCGAGAGCGGATACAGTCAGCGGACTGCAAGGCCTCCCCCAGCAGAGCGCGGCCGCGCACGATCTCGCGAGACCGCCCCTCGGCCCCGCCCTGCGCCAGGCACGGGACAGAGGCGGCGCAGGGGCGCGGCGCTCCACGTACAGCTGGCGCTGGGACTGCGGGAGGGTGACAAAGGCTAGCTCTGCTGAGGCGGAGCTCTGTGCCTTAAAGCCTTACAAACGGCTGCAGGCCGTTATTTTGCTTTAATACGGAACCTCATTCTCTGATGCAGAAGTGCCAGTGCCTGCTGCTGGCTAATACTTACCTTGATGTTACTGGAATCGGTGAGGAACATGGTGAAACGATCGATTCCCATGCCCCAGCCAGCTGTAGGGGGAAGGCCATACTCCAGTGCAGTGCAGAAGTTTTCATCGATAAACATGGCTTCATCGTCACCTGCAGCTTTTGCCTAAATGAGAAAATAAGCAGTAAGGGGTAGGGGGTGTTTGCACAGAGCTAGATAGTACCGACACTATTAACCCCTACCAGAAAGGAGGAATACGTTTGTAGCAGCCATATCACTGATGGAACTAAGTCCCTCTACAGTCACACAAGTCAGTGACAGATGAAGGAATCTCACTCCTGTAAAGTTGTGGAGGTGCCCTGTACAGGTGTTACCAATTCAACTCTTAGGTTCAGTTCCCTTATGACCCAGCAGTTTCTTTACCAGGGGCCAGCCTCCTCACTGTAGTGAAAGCTGTATCTGGAGCTAGGCGCCAGCAGACCCCAGTGCAATAAATTGCTTTCAAAGGTTACCCAGGTTCTTCATTGCTTCCAAGTCCCCCTTTAATGATTACAGAAACAGGTAAGGACCCCAGTCATTGGAATCACTGCTACTTTGTTTCATGAAACAAAATTAAGGAACTGGTTTTTTTCCTTCAAGTAGAAAGATTAAAACCCAACAACACTGGGATGTTAACTGCTGCTGCTTATGTAAATTTACTCTGACACCTCCAAGTGCTAAAGGTGATAATAATAAATAAACGCTACACTTAAGTGTTGAAACAACAAACATTTTGGCTCACATAGTTTCAAAGAAAGATTCTGCAGAAGCTTTAAAGCAAACTACTTCGAGTCTGAAATCTTAAATTATGAACTGACACTCTTCAACTCAATTTCCACCTTAACATTATATTTTCAGGGAAATATTCATTCCATACATACAATCAAAGGGCTATGAAGACTGGTCGTAATTATAAAGAGACAACTGCAGAAAACATACACACAGCAGGCCAAAGGGCAAGGCACGTTTAGTAATATTCATTCTGATTAAACATTCTGAAATTTAACAAGTTATTTAACAACTGTCAAACTCGGGAAAATAGAATTATGTTTAATCCTCTCAGGTATTGTGAATCCATCAGGAACAGTAGGAAGAACAGGAACTCTTTCTGCAGTCTGCACCATCTGACCTCAATCACATGTGTACACATGCATCCATGTGTATGCATATGTAATTAATAACAATATCAGTTTGAGTCCCTCCTTTTCCAGAACTATGTCTATACATCTAGCGCTATACATTTGTAAGCCTAATAGTTTCCAATATACAGCTCTATTAGGTAAGCCAATTTAAAAGAACTCAGTTCTAAAAACTAGATACGTCATTCCATTTAAATTTTCCATGTCCAGTAAGAGTTATCTAAGAAACTAGAAGTATCATGTTGTATGATTACACAAAGGCTTCACTGTGGAAAAACAACTCTCTTTCAATATGAGAAAAACAGATAAAACACTCTGTACATCTGCTTTTTTCAGATCAGTATTGCAGGAACAAAAAAAAGAGGAAGATATTCTAAAACCTAGAAGTACTACTCAACAGCAGAGTTCAGACTTGATTACCTTACAGCAAAGTTCCTTTACAAGGACGTAAGTTTTAACAACAGACTTTCACTTGAGTGAACACTCTGTGTAATCACGACCCTTTTCATCAGTAGGGACTAGTGACAGATTTGGAATTAGACAAAAAATGTTCTTACATGCCTAAATCATTGATTCCCTACCTTGGCCTGGTCTTCAAAAAGCTGCCGCTGCTGAAAAGGATCATTCAGTTCTGTGTATGCATTACACACTTCCTTCTTCATCACAAAGAGTTCAAAGCGTTCTGTTAGTCCCCGATGAGTGCGATGCCTACATGAAAATGACAAATCAACCACATCTTGAAAGAAATGGCTTTACAAAACTAAAAGGGCATGTACATTACTTCAAGTGGATTACCCACATTTGGCAGCAACAGCTGTCTGAACTACTCAGCATGAACACACCTCTCCTCTGGATCCTGGCCTTCACAGCTCAGGAGCCAAGATCTATATAGGCTTGTGACAGAATAGTATTTAACTAGCATATAACATCAGCACCTCCTATTTTTGTTGTTGTTGTTTGTTTTTAAATAAAATAGGAGTGAAGGACTTAGAAGAGTTACATTATGACTGTGTATCATACCCTTACCATTTGGCTAGAGGACTCATGATCTGTGGATGATCACAGATGAAAGTTGGGTTGATACAAGTGACTTCAAGAAACTCACCGACTAACTGGGAAAATAAAAGCAAAACACATGTAGAATGCAGTATCACTTCCCAGCACTACCTCCCCCAAACATCCTATTTCCTTCTCTTCAGTACAGAAGAAGGTACCATTCAAGTGAAAAGGTTTACTAATCTCAGTAATGTCCTTTTTAACAGAGAACATGTGTCCTAGCTGGATAAGAAAAATAACAGCAGAACCTACTAAAAAAAAAAATAGTAACAATTTAATTTGGATATAACACAGGACAATAAGCAAAGCATCAGAAAAAGAAGCAGCTAATGCCACTGATCAAAGAAACTATATGGAAATCTACCAGTTCAGTAAGGTACATACAAATGCACAGATCTCTTGAACAAAACTGACATAAGAAAAAGCAGATCCGGTCTGGGCCTAAGAGATCGCTTTTCACACTACAGTTTTCTAGAGCTCATACTAAGCATGCATCAGTCAACTATAGTGAACACAGCAGGATTTTGACACAGCGAGGTTTCTCACTGTCATGGAGAAATAGCTTAAGTGCATGTCATTGTTTTCTCACATACAGCAAAAATTGCTCTGAAGAGATTTCTACTGAATCATAGAATCATTTGAGTTGGAAAGGACTTGTAAAAGTCAATTGTCCAACTCTCCTGCAAGCTAGATCAAGTTGCTCAGAGCCTGGTCCACGTACTGCTACAGACAGATCCTCAAAGATAATAGGAATACAAAAAAAATCACCTTTACTTACTTTGTCAAGAAGCCTGGCTGTTGTCCTAGGAGGTGGACACTCCACATTTCTCACTGCACAAAGGTCATCGAAGAACCTTCGAGTTTCTGCAATTGTAGACAAAAGTTGTAAGAGCCACCCAAGTAGCCACAACTTTTCTTTCTGCAAGCTTTGATATGTCTTAGTGATTCTCAAGATCTTAATAGTGGAAACATTAAAAGCAGAAATCATAATGGAAAACATTAGCTTAAATGTCAGTTTCAAACACTATAAAAGTGGTATTTGTTTCTCATTGTTTACATTAAAACAAACTATTTTGCATTTTAGAAACTTGGACAACAGTTATAGTTATATTACTGCCAGATATAGAAAAATTATTAAAAAAATGCACTAACATATTTCCTTAATTCTGAATTCCAAGAATGAAGTAGCAGATACACATATTTTGTAAAAAGCCAAAAATGATCTTATTCCTAACCTATCATCACAGACACAGAGACTCAACTGCACAGAAGACAGAATAAATAAGAAATAAAAACCTGTGTCTCTTCAACAGATCCAAACCTCTTCAGATCATGCCTCCTGAGTAGATAGCGTTATATATACTCAACAAAGAAAGAGGCAGAACAATCAGATCTTGCCAAGGATGGCATGGCAAGAAGGCTTCACTTCTTTCTGGACTTTTTTTGTAACAGACTAAGCTGGAGCAAGGCAATTCCACGTACTGGTACCACCGTGAGAAAGCAGCTGGTGGACTGCAGGCTGAGGATTTCAGATCTTTACTCCCTTTTTCTTAAGGAATAATTATAAGACATTCATAATTAGCATCTAACCTTCAGTTTCAAAAGACTCAGTTGATGGAAATTTCACTCCTAAAGTCTTTTGCAGTTCATCCACCATACTAATGCGCCGGAAGGGAGGGGTAAAATCTATCTCATAGGCCTGTCCATCTTGACCATCTGGATGGTAAGTGATCTTATAACTTCCGGTAATGTGTTTCACCATCCCTACAAGAGGAAACTGAAGTTAAGAAGAGAGCATGGAACATAATATGCAACTCCTTCTGGAGATTCTTACTCTTTTTTAATTAATATTGCATATGTAACCTGAAAGCAACTTCTCTGTGATTTCCATCAAATCATGGTAGTCTGCGTAAGCCATGTAGAATTCACAAGTTGTGAACTCAGGGTTGTGAGTCAAATCAATTCCTTCATTCCGGAACTGACGCCCGATTTCATATACTCTGTCCAGGCCTCCAACCACCAACATCTAAACAGAAAGAAATTCAAGTAAATACTAACATTATCAAAAGAACGAGAAAGAGCTCAAAACTGCTACATGATCTGACAAATCTGATTCAAGTTTCCTTCTGTTAATGCCACTCCAATGAGTCCACTATCGTGCAGTAATAATCCACTCTTCAGTTACGCTTACTTTTTTTAGAATGAGATGTGCCCTTGCTGCTAAGAAGGCTAATGGTGCTATTGTCTGCATTACGCAAAGTATTGCCAGCAGGTCAAAGGAGGTCATTTGTCCCCTCTACTCAGTGCTGGTGGGGTAACATCAGAGGGTACCATGATCAGTTCTGGACTCCTCAGTAAAAGAAAGACATGGTCACGCTGGAGACAGATCAGTGAAGGGCCACAAAGATGAATAAGTGACTAGAACGCTTCTCCAATGAGACAAAGCTGAGAGCTAGGATTGTATAGACTAGAGCAGAGAACGCTCCAGGGGAAATCTTATCACTGTACATAAATACCTGAAGAAAGAGAGTGAAGACTGAGCCAAGCTCATTTCAGTGACGCCTAGTGACAGGAAGACGCAGCAGGCACAAACTGGAACACAGCAGACTTAATTTGAACATCAGAAACTATTTTGTACTGTGTGGGTGACTAAAGAGTGGCACAGGGTTGCTGAAAGAGCTTGTGGAGTCTTCCTCTGTGGAAATACTCTGAAGCCATTTGGATACAGTCCTGGGTAACCTGCTGCAGGGGCCCCTGCTTGAATACGGTGTTTGGACCACATGATCTCCAGAGGTCCCTTCCAACCTCAACCACTCTGCGACCATGTGAGATCACAACAATTTGGAGAATATAGGCTTAACCATAAGAGGCTTGTATTTTACCTTATGGTAAAGCTCTGGAGCAATTCTCATATACAACTTCATATCCAGCTCATTGTGATATGTGATAAAAGGTTTTGCCATAGCTCCACCCGGAATTATATTCATCATAGGAGTTTCAATCTGTAAAGTAACAACAAAATAAAGAAATTTAACATTGGTATAAATATTTCCAGCCTTCTCCCTCAATACAGGCCCTTCTTTCATCCTTAGGGCATTTCTGTTTCCACAGCAGAACTCTATAGTACAAGCAAACCAACCAACCACAACTAATTTTAATGAAAATTTTCTGCATTTCATTTATTCTTTGACGTGTTAGTATATGAAAACAACTCTTAAGGCCACTTCTCCCATGCAGCCAATAAAGACAAGCCACTTAAAATATTTAGAATTACAGAATATTGTAAGATGGAAGGGACCCAGGAGGACCCTTGAATCCAACCCCTAACTCCATACATAGCAATCTAAGAGTTAAACCATATATCTCAGAGCATTGTTCAAATGTTTCTTGAACACAGGCAAGCTTGGGGACATGACTGCTTTCCTGGGGTGCCTGTTCCAGTGCCTGACCTATCTCACAGCAAATAATTTTTCCCTAATAGTCAATCTGAACCTCCCTCAACACAGCTTTAAGCTCACTCTGGAAGGCTCCTCCACCCTCAAAGGAAATGAGTGAGCATTTAACTCCCACGTCTAGATCATTGATAAAAATATTGAAGAACTGGCCCTAAAATTGAGCCCTTGGGAATACCAATAGTGACTGGCTGCCAACTTGATGTTATCCCATTTACTACACCTCTTTGAGCCCAACCCTTCAGACAGCTATTCACTCATCATATTGTGTACATGTATGACGGACATTTTGTCTAGAAGGATACGAAAAGAGAGAGTATCAGAATTGTTGTTAAAAAAAGTGAAAAAAGGTCCATTGCTTTCACTTTGCCCATTAGGCAATGTCACAAAAGGATATTAAATTAGTAAAGTATGACCTCCCATTCACAAACCCATGTTCATTTTGACTGATGACTGCACTGTCTTTCAAAGGTTTTTCAGTAACTTGCAGAATAACCTTTACCATAATTTTATCAGGCACCAAAGTGAGACTGGTAGATCTAGAATTACCAGGGCCTACTTTCCTGCCCTTCTTGAAATTCAGAATAACATTTACTAACTTCCAGTCAAGTGGGACCTCTTCAGATTCCCAGCACCACTGATAAATAACTGAGAGATCTCGTAACAACATTGGCCAACTCTTTCAGTAACCTGGGAAGAAACTCACTGAGCCTTGGAAACTACAATTGCAAAAGCAAAGCCCATCCCAAATCAACATCAACCGGGAGCTTAGCACTTCACCAGACACGATCCTCCAACCCTGCACTCCAGGGGTCCCAGGGACCGTCACTGGTGTTCAGAGACAGGGATAAACAAACAAGATATTTAATATCTCTGCTTTATCATCATCTATTCTCACTTTAGAAAAACTTGGCATGTGACCCTGAATACAAGGAATCCCTAAAACTGAGAAGCTCCAAATACATTTGGTATGCAGACAGAGATAACAATGAAGCTTTACCTCAAGGAAGCCCAATTCATCCAGAAAGCTCCGAATATACGTCACAATCTTTGCACGGGTTATAAATTTCTGCCTCACATAGTCATTAAGAATTAAATCCAAGTATCTCTGTCGATACCTAGTTTCCTGAAAGAAGAAATATCTTTAGAACAAGTTAGACAAAATGGACTGCCAAAAAAAAAAAAAAAACAACCAAAAAGAAGAGTACCCAAAGCAAAACAAGATGAATGGATTTCTGCTCACTAACATCATTAGCAAATATAAAAGATTATCCAATCAAAACTATCACTCAAATCACCTCCAAAAGTGGCAAGTATGACAGTTACCTTGTCTTTGAGGCCGAAATGAAGATGAGGCAACATGTGTAGGCATGGAGATAAAAGAGTTACTTCATAAGGAATAATACTCAGTTCTCCTTTCTTTGTTTTCCCAGGATTCCCCACTACACCAATAATGTCCCCACGACGTAGTTTGTTGTTAATACGGAAATATTCTTCCTCAGACTTGTAAAGCCTGTAATTACAAAATAGAGTATGAGCAGTTTTACTTAAAATTCAACATTCCAGTTGTCCTGCTCACCTCTCCTCAGGTGAAATTCTTAAAAAAAAAAAAAAACACGTATTCTCCCAAAAGGGAGGCCGATGACTGACAACATCCAAAACAAAACATCACCTGCCTGAGCCAATCCCTACTGGAACAGAGATGAAAATACAGATCTCTAAATCCTAGAATGCAGTTCAGTTTAGAATGCTAATAGGAATATTTTACTTACCTGGAATTTGCCATGACCTGCAACTTGACTCCTTCACCACGAAGATCATAGAAAATCAGTTTCCCTCCAGAGGCACGCTTTGCATGGATTCGACCTAAGTAGCAAAAGAATGCAGGTCATTGGGAAACATGTCCCTAAAAGGACACAGGACAATGTTGTATACGTTTCCCCCAACACAAGAAGGATATTGAGCTGTTGGAGCAGATCCAGTGGAGGGCCACGAAGATGATCAGAGGGCTGGAGCACCTGCCCTACGAAGACAGGCTGAGAGAGCTGGGGCTCTTCAGCCTGGAGAAGAGAAGGCTCTGAGGAGACCTTATAGGCCTACAGGAAAGCTGGGGAAGGACCTCTCATCAGGGCAGGCAGTGACTGGACTAGGGAAAATGGTTTTCAACTGGAAGATAGTAGACTTAGACTGGAGAGTAAGAAGAAATTCTTGACTGTGAGGGTGGTGGGACACTGGAACAGGTTGCCCAGTGAGGTTGTGGATGCCCAATCCCTGGAAGCATTCAAGGCCAGGCTGGATGGGGCCGTGAGCAACCTGGTCTAGAGGGAGGTGTCCCTGCCTATAGCAGGGGGGTTGGAATTAGATGATCTTAAAGGTCCCTTCCAACCCAAACCATCCTATGATTCATTCTATGATTCTATGACACAGGGGCAAAAGCCACAACATCACCACTTGGATAAAAGATCACCAGCTCTGCACTGATTGCTAAGTGTGAAAGAGAAGCAGTTAAAGTCTCAAAACTACTAAGACTGCACAAATGTTCACATGAGCTTTGGGGGTCTTGGAGCCCAAATCACTGTCTGATCTTCTGCTTATAAGGAATGTTGCAGTCCGCTCAGTCTGAAAGGTCCTATCTTGAATAGTCCAAAACTGCTTCAGACTTAGCTTCAAGACTGAGAAAATAAGCAGGATCATCACAATTCGAAAAGAGACCATCCCATCTCTAAAATCAGCTAGAATGTGGCTCTGCAAAGCAACAGACCATCTTTCTGAATCCTAGATTACACCTTACCTGCCACTCTCACTGTAACGTCTGTCAGGTGATCTCCTGGCTGTAAGTGACTGTACCTCTCTATAAAATCTGAGAGAGATAAGTCTACATGGAACTTGTGAGGGTAAGGATCTTCATTGGTGCCCTTCAGCTGCTGGATTGCATGACTACGAATCTTGTAATATTGCTGCCATAAGAAACAAACAAAACCAAATGATTTTGTTAGAATCTCAAAGTATTTTGTATATTATAAATTAAAACACAACTGCTCTGATTTAGGAATACGTAGGTCTCTCTCTATTTTAACTACTTAGTTCACTGTGAATAAAAATCAAATGTAAATAAGTAACATTTATTTTCAGAACAGTATTAAGCACATGGCCACACACTCACATTTGGATCCAAGCTTTCCTCATCAGCACCAATGTTATTCTCCGAATCAGAAACCAAGGAAGGCTTATTTGAATGCTTTTCATTTTGTTCTTTATGTTTTGCCTCTTTTTCAGCAATTTTTCTCTCAGCCTTCAGACGTCTCTTTAGTTCACTGTAAAATAAAAAGAAATCGGATGCAGAACATACCTCAATACTTCTACAGGGGAGCACACAGCAAGATTTTGCCAAGAACTGACCGTACAAATAACCCTGTCATCCTCTCTGCTCTGCACAAAAAGCAAAACAATACTTCAGCATATTTAAGAGTTATCTTCTTTGAACTCTCTTAGCCTATTCCTTAAAAGATACAAATATTCAGAGAAAACTAAAACCTAGTTGAACATCGTTTAAACAGATCTGGAGAACCTGGAGAATGCTGGCGGATGCCCGCAGGCCCCTCCTTTCCTGCGAGTCGCTATGAAGCACAGCTCCCCCAGGGGGCAGTCACTGAAAGAATGCACTCTCACCCTGCAGGAAGCCAGGCGCCACCGAGGCGCACAAAGCCACCTTCGCGGCCCGCCCCATCCCATAGCCCACAGGCACCCACAGCCCCGGCTCCGCCGTTCGGGACTTCATGAGGAAAGAGGCGGGCGCAGCCGGACCGCTAAGCACCGACCTGCTTCGGTCATGAGGTACCTGGCACCAGCGGAGCGCGGGCGCGGCCCTCCGGGCCCAGCCGAAGAGCTGCGCGGCAGCGGGGCTCAGCATGCCGCGCTCCGACGGATGGTCGAGCGGATTCGCACACCGGTCAGCCAGACGTACGCTTCACCTCACCTGCCCTGCCTTGCCCTTTCACTCCTCCCCAGCCCCGCCGGCCCGCCCACCCTCACTTTTTACTGAGGCGCGACTCGGCGTCCGCCGGATCGAACTCGCGTTCCGCCGCGGCCGCCATCTTCCCAGCTCTGTCCCGCGCTTCCGGCACCGGTGCGCATGCGCAGCGAGCGCGGAGATGGCGGCGCCCTCGCGGAAGGTGTTTGTATGGGACGATGGCACACCCATGCGCTTCTACATACGGCCCGGGATGGCCAAGCTCCGCCTGGCGCCGCTGCTGCTGGCGGGGGGCGCGGGGCTGTGCCGAGTACAGGAGCCGGGCGCCGTGCACCTGGTGCAGCCCGGGGAGCTGGCGCCTGACGGGGCCGTCTCCACCGAGTACGTGGTGGCGTGCGTGGAGAGGCAGCGGAGGCTGCCGCTGGACCTTTACCGGCAGAGCGGCCCCGCGCCGCTCACCGCCTCGCCGCGCGGCCGCCTCCCCTTCACCGAGGCGGAGGACGCGGCGCTGCTGCAGGCCGTGCGCGAGCGGAGCGGGGCGCGGGTGAGTGGCACGACGCTATGGAAGGAACTGGAGTGCGCCGGGCTGACGCGGCATAGCTGGCAGGCCATGCGCGACCGCTACCTGCGGCACCTGCGGCCGCTGTACCGGGGTGAGCTGCGGGCGGGGGGCGGGGCCGGACTGGGCGGCGGGCGAGGCTCCGTACCCCGCCGCAGCTCGACACCGTGCGCGCCTCTTCCCGCAGAGCCCCAGCAGACAGAGGAGGCCGCGGCGCCGATGGGCATTTTCGAGGCAGCGAATCGGGAGTTTGAGAGCTCCGGGGTAAGTGCGTAGACGCCGGTGTGGAACAGCTCTGCGCAGAGATCCTTCCTGGTTGCCACAAAATAACTTTCCTGTGTATCGGTTCATAGTTAACTTCTGAATTATTTTGTCCCATGATGGCCTTTCTGCTATAGTGAAGTGGAAGCTTCGTGTAAGCTGTGAAATGCATTGTATGTGATGGTCAGTGTCTCACCACCGCATGTGGAAGAGGATGTGTTTGCTTAGTTTAATTCTCTATTCAAAGTTAGTTGATGAAATTAATGTGATGTGCTGTTGCGTGTTAAAAGCTGTTCTGGCAGCTTTCACCTTGGGCATAAAACGTTTGTGTATTCTCTTTTTTCCTTTTGTACTTAAATTGTTCAAATACTGCTTTATATTTGCTGTTTTTATGTGCTCTTGCAGAACCTTGTTAATGTGTTACTTCACTTCAGTCACTGAATTTTGCTGTGCCTTGTAATAACCTTGTATGATGTAGAAAGTCATGGTAGAAGACAGCATTTGCAGTAAAGCAGCAATAAAAGAAGCTTGCCAGAAGCTACCTTGTCTAACCACTGTCTCTTCTTACTTGTAGTCAGAAAGTGACACCTCGGACACTCCAGAAGAACTTCCTATGCAAAATGGAGAAGGAATGTTTTCAGGGGAAGCAGTATCTGGACTGAAGGACTGTGCTCTCCCTACTGCTCAAGAAGAAAATAAACAAACACACACTTGCCCTGATTCTAGCAAAGTTGAAGAAGCAGCACAAATTATTCAGCACTTTGTGGAGGAGTTCCACACGGACCTGCTCACTGTTATGCAGGCCTTTTTGAAAAACAGTGGTGAAGTGGAGGCTACTTCATACTACCTGCATGCAGGGCAACGCTCAGATGGGTACCCTGTGTGGAGCAGAGAGGATGACCTGGAATTGCAAAAGGATGATGAGGATGTCAGAAGTAAATTGATAGCAAAATTTGGAGCTGAAAATGTAGCAAGGCGAGTAGCATTTAGGAAAAGTTAAAATAGCAAAGCAGAGTGAAATGACCAATCTAGAACAGTGGCAAGAATGTACTTTTCTTTGTTTTTTTAAGTCACTTCAGAATAGTACTTTAGAATTTCCCATCACACTTGCATTTCTAAAAGTTTCAGAAATGCTTTAAAATAATGTTTATAAAAGGTGGCTGTTGTACTGCATTCAGAATATACTGAAGCATAAGTAAAAATGGTGGAGAGGTCCTATCCAGTATCAAGTTCTCTCACTGCAAATTTGATTTTTAAACTGTATATCTACTACGTACTTCTGACAGTCTGACCTGTACTTTGCTGTATGCAAAGGATTTTGAACATGGTTGGCTAAGTTTCATTCAGTTTTCTTCTAAAGCATTATTAGTGTGCTGTCTGTTACATGTGTCATTTCAGAGTGCTGCAGACAATCATCTAAGAACCTGCTCTGCTGGCTATTTTCATTATCTTTTGTTGTTGTTGTAGCTGATGTGTGGTGGAAGTACCAGTGAAAGTTTAATAGCTTAAAAAGAGGGTCAAGAGCATTCATGCTAGAAGACTTATTTGAGGCACTTGGTCTAATGAATCAACACTGAGATCTGGGAATGGCCAAAAATGTTCCCTGGGCTATTATAATAGTCATTCTTACATTACAGTGATCCCTCAAGCCAGCAGGCAGTCACTGGAGTTTTTATTACCACTTTAATATGTGTTCTCCAGCACTAATATTGCAGGATTTGTTTAATAACATTAAACGTATCATCTGGCTTTACCATTTCAAAACCAGTGATCAGCTCTTCCCTAGCTACAGGTTGAAGAGTCCCAAAATCCTCAATCTAGGTGGAGTAACCTAGTATCTGTCTCAGACTTAAAGTAAAAAATGTGCTCGGAGTATCAGCTTTGTCATGTTAGAAGGAGTGAGAAAATTTCCAATATACAGTCACAATCCAAAAAATTCAGTTACTTCAACCTGAAATTGCGCTCTGGTCTCTATTTAAATATTATTTCAACAATCACTCAAAGCAACAGCTTAGCACTAGTTGTTTATAACTCCTTTAAGTCTGGAATTCAGTCATCCTTTTGGTGAAGTAAAATGGGCCCCTTTGATTATTGACTTGTTTTATCTTAACACTTTAGAAGAGCAAACTCTGACTTTATACCAATAAACTTGACATTTATTTATAAACAAACTGCACTGCTCTTTATTTATGCATGTCCCAATAGATATAGCCATAGTTTTATCAGTCATGCTCACTGTCTTCAAATTTATTTTTTTTTTTCCCCCAAAATTATGTTTAGTCATCTTTGCATGCACTAATACACCTTTAAAATTTCAGGTGACTACCCTGTATAGTTTTGGTGCTTTCAGAAAAAAAGAAAATTATTGCCAATAGTTGCAGTGAGGAAACATAGCAGAAGAAGTGTAATGATGAGGCACTGAAATCCATGTTCCTGTTTTGTTTTTTTTTTTTCCTCTGACTAAGCTTAGGATGCAGAAGTGAAAACAATTTTCTAAACAGCACATTAAGAAAATGCATCATATGTCATTTTATGTCATTTGTTTACTGAAGGCTGGAAACACTGAAGGTTATTTTGCCCAGCTAAGTATTTGATACAAAGAATGGAGTCCATCAAAAACAAATATTCATAATAAAACTTACGCTACTCCAGTTAACATCAGTTAGTGTATAAGTGTAATTAGTAATGTACTGAAGAGAGTCTATGTCTGAGAAGAAACAGCTTTCTTGGCACTTCAAGTGCAAAGCTCCTCACTATGCAGTAAAAACTGGCTTCTGAGACTGTGCTTTTAGCTGAATATGTTGATTTAAGCTATAAGCAAAAGATATATTTTTTTTAAATTGCAGCAACTGTGCTCTTCTCTGGTGCTGTCTGACTCATACTTCTCTATGCCAGCGTGCTTACACCAACTTTGTATAAATACCATGCAAAGGAAGGTACCTTGCTTTAGTGGACTTAATACCATGATACCAGAACTGCCCTGCATGGATTTTCACACTCAACATCAGAATCCCTGGCAGTATGACTCTGATTTTGATAACATACAATATTCCACCCTTTTTAAGAACTAGGGCTTTAGTTCTAGGACTACAGATGTCTTCAGTGCTGCGGTAGTTGTTGATCTGTAAAAATCACTTCTTTACTGTGTGGGTAATGGAGCACTGGCACAGGCTGCACAGAGAGGTAATGGAGTCTCCTCCTTGAAGACCCTAGAAGAAGCCTGGACCTGGTCCTGGGCAACCTGATGTAGGTGTCCCTGCTTGAGCAGGGTATTTGGAGCAGATGGCCTCCAGAGATCCCTTCCAACAGTAGTCATTCTGTGACTGAAGCCTAAATGTTGGACAGAACACCAGATGTCCCCTCCAATCTAGCTTTAAAAGCCTTTTTTAGAAAAATACTAGATTGAGACCTCCATCTTCAGAATGGAGTCAATATCATTCCAACTTGATGAAATGGAAATTCAGACTTTGGGAAGATACAAAAATATCACCTAAAATCTTTCCAGCCATTAGGAATAAGATTTTAAGTTTAAACAACAGGATTTACATTTAGAGGAAACCTATCTTAGGTTAGCTTGGGACCATGTCCCAGCTGCTTTAAGATGTCTTCAGTCATGGTGATTGGGGCTGATTGCTTCATCCGTAATGAAAATGATTGAAGGTAAGATTTGGATAGCTACTGATTTTGTGCTGAAGGAACCACCAACAGCTATAGGACAAACCCAGCTTGCACGGTATACTGACTTAGTAATGCATCTGAATAATTCAGTGTGCTAGGCTCTGTTTAGCACTTTGTCTGGTAAGAGACACATTTATTCAATTACAAAGGGCTTCCAAAACACTGACATTTATCTGGTCCTGCACCTGGAAATCAGGAAAACCCTGCTAACTGGTTAATAAGCTGGAGTCTGCCTCACACTGCTCCCATATGAGGTATGAGCATACACAGAAGTATTAGAAGAAACAGTATTTCAGGGAAAAGAAGAATGCTGCAATACTAAGCTTGTGAAATCTAAATAATTAGAAATAGTTATACTGAGTTACATCAGAAATTGAAAAATATGTTCTTCCCTCCAGCTCATACCATCTTTCCCACTGCTGATAAATTGTATTCCTACCAGTTCCCTTGCTGGGCGGCTAACTTGTACTTGTCACCTCCTGCTCCACAGCTGGACCTGCAGTTTCCTTCCTAATTGCTGCAGGGTGGTCTCTTACCTCAAAGAGGTGTGCAGGATGTGAAATGCTGACACCTCACCAAAGGCGCCTTCAGAGCTGCTGCTGTGTTGGGAAGCCATCCACTTCTCTGAGCTTCTACTCATGGCGGTCCCAGAGCAGACCATTAACCTCAGGTGACTCAGTTTATTCCAGAGTCCAGTCTAGCTAGCAAGTACTTTGTCTTGATAACCAACATCATTGTTCAGCATCTATAACACTACTTTCTCTGCTTTCCTTAGCAGAATCAGCACGTTATAAAACCTTAATCAATTTTCTGCTACAACAAGATCAACAATAACGAAATTCAGCTGCTGTGAATGTGACAGAAGAGCCTTTTTCCTGTTATTCAAGACAGCTCATCAGTAAAGGTCACTCCTCCTCTGTCACCCATTGAACACAATACATAGAACCTGGACACTGCTTCTTGCATACGCACTTTCAAACAAATACAGTCACTAGAGAAGTGCAAAGACATCCGTGTTCCTAGCAGTACTGCAAATCAGTACAGGCCTTAGGAAAGTGTTGTAAAGAGAGTAGAGAAGCATTAAACTTTTCCCCACATATCTTACATGTGATGCAAGTGCAAGGAATTAACAGTGTGCCATTTTGAAGATCATGGGAGGAGCTGGAATAATCTCTCACAGTTGTTCTCTGTACTCCCAAGGTAAAGATGCTTGTAACGTGTCTGTGATTGTTTATTCCTGGTTAACAGGATAGATTACAGTAGTAAATTTGCCTGATGAATTAATTTAAATGAGCTGTTGCTTGCCAATTGGTTTAAGGAACTTGGAGTCAAACTGAGACATTAAGTCAGTGAATTTTTAGACATGGATTGCTCTGCTTCAAACTTTCAGAAGAAACATTTAACTAAGCTGGGGACCCATGTTAAAGGGACACTGCAATTTGCACTTGAAACAGGATGCTTGGAAGGGGATGTTTGTGGACATTTCATTCCATGTGTCTGGTAACAAGCTTTCCCCCTGGTCTTACAAAGTGCTGTAGATAGATAAAAATAATTCTGTTGTTCGGGTTTAATCTGCATATTCCCGTTGGAGATGGAAGAATGGCATTTCTGATTGATATGGGAGATAGTAGAGAATGGCATAGTCTATGAAACATGATTTTACGGTGCTCTGTTTCAGGGTATATTTAGATCTGAGAGCCACGATGTCTCAGGAGCAGAGGCAAGCAAAGCTCAGCAGCACAGAGGGTTACAAGTTTTAATCAACATACACACACATTCATACGCACACAGGCATCCATTTTTAGATAATCCCTGTAAGTAGGAAGCAGAAACTCCCTAAGCAAGTGCACTATTACTTACCAACCCTTGAGAGATGACAAACTGCCAAAAAGGAGAGAGAAGGACCATGCTGGCGGTGGATTCGATAGGCAGTGCCAGCAGGGTGTCCACTGCTTCAAGGGTGCACTTCTCCTCTCTCCCCCACCGCAGCCTCTCTCCTGCTTTGATTCTCCTAGGGGTCTGCACGGTTTTTCCCACCTGCATGCTGTACCCGTGCGGCCAATGTGTGATGCAGAGCCCAAGTGGAACACCTGCTTGCAAAACAAGTCTTTACAAAAACAAGATGAACTACCAAGGTCAGCTCTCTTTACAAAACAAGATATTTGCGGCTCCAGACAAATATCAGTTCCTGTAGAGCTGTCAGAATACTTTGTTCCATCCCAGGATCATTCTTTAGTCACGGGCCTTTAGGTCCCCGACACACGCTCTAAGACAGGAAATACTTTCACCAAACAAATAATGCAATATCATAATTTATTGTTTTCTTCTAAGCTTTTTTTAATCCACTGCCATGAACCTATCCTTCAGTTTCACTATGTATATCAATAGAATTTGTGTTCCTACCTTGTTTTTAGTCTTAGCACTAGCATGAATTCTTCTCAGTCTCACATGAACTGTGAGAACTCCAAGGTCAAGAACTCTTTCTGGTTTTGAAAGCTAGAAAATATAATTATTTCAGCTGAAAAAAAATCAATGGGTTCACCTAGTCCCAGAAATAGATCCCTACGTGCAAACCCAGGATCTTTCATTTATAGCTGGTTTATTCCATTTCCCTGCTATATGGCTAGTGAATGCAGGCATTTTGCCAACACTGCCATCAATGTTGGAGGCTCAGGCACAGGAATAGAGTTGGGGGGCTGGGGGGAAGAAAAAAAGAAAAAGGCTTGCCTTGAAAACAGCCATTCTGGAAAGAAAAAAAGAAAAAAAAAAGATCTTTCCAGAAAACACTGTATGGTTATCCTTGTGTTTCTTCTGGCATTACATGTTCCCAGATGGCAGCATAACAAAGAGTATTCTTTTCATTTGGCTTCCATTTATATTTCCTCTTCCGCTGCAGTGCAGTTGTTCCACATGGTTTCACTAGTACTTAGCTCTGGCTTGTGAAGGGGTTTGAGCTCTGACACCCAATCCCACTCTGGCAGTCTGTTTGCTTCCATCCACACATAATTCCTCTTTCCCATACACCCTGAACTTAATTTTGAAAACAGATTTGCATTACTCCAGCCTGTGTTGTAGCTTTGGAGAGTGACCCTGTGCTGCTGCTGGTAAAACTGTAATGAGTGCAGTCAGCATTCCCGTGTTACTTGTCCTGACCTAGCATGCCCATACACACACAGATGTATCTCTACCCTCTTCATCACTGGTAAATAGTTCTCCACCATGCAGCCTTCAGAGAGGAGGTAGAGAGAGCAGCTTTTCGGCTTTCAGAATTTTTTCTGGCCAAACAAAAGATCCAGTGATGTGTTTTTCTGTTCTTCTTCAGACTGAACCAGCCGGTACCCCAGTAAGTCCATTGCATGCTTGCACACGCTTTGCACTTTTTCTATTTTCTTGAAGGGAAACGTGTTCCTCCAGGCCTCGGATGTGCTCAGTGCATCTCTGGATCCAATATCAAATGCTTGACCTCCTTTTCCCTTCCCGTGGGTAATGTTGTGCACCCACTTCTGAAGCTCTGGTGTGAAATGGAGTCCTGCAAAGCGATACATCCGAGCAGCCTTTCCTAGTGGATCTCTGACAATGTCTTCGTAACGAACTAGCAGGTAGCGATCTTTCAGAAAGCTGGGAATAGCCTGGCTGCCTGCCTTGTAAATCTCAACGTGGCTTTTGCAGATTTCTTGCATTGTATTGTAAGGTCCCATTTCTCCTTTCATCTTCTGGGACCCCACAACAATGCCACTGTCACGTTTCAGATCTGCCATTGTATTCTCTCGGGACCTGAACACAGCCCGAGGATCACGGACCAAGTGAATTATTTTGAGGTTCAGGGACGGATCGGTGAGAAGTGGGTAGAGGACCTTCAGGTCAAAGAAGCGAACCTCCTTGATGGCAATATGGCTGTAGGTTTTACAGGCTTCCTCCACCTTGCTGAATGAGTATTTGCCACAGAGAGTTCTGCAGTTTCCTGCAGTGATTATGTCATTGCGACTGAAGAAGTCACAGGCAGGGGGGGAGCACAAGGCTCTGCTTGTCTCCCACTGAAATAAGTCAGACTTTTTCTTCTGGCTAGACATGTAGGCATCAAAAACAGACATGTCACAGAGAAAGACTGACCTGACCAGGTCCCGCACTGCCATGTGCAAGACTTTGGCACTGTTCTGGTACATTGTAACCCATACGTGCCATGCAGGCTCCATCAGGTAGAAGACACTGGGGTGCTGGCTGAAAAGCTGTCCAGTGAAGGATGATCCTGACCGCCAGGAGGAGAGAATGAGGATGTGGACTGGAGAAGGTTTTAATTCCAGTGAGGCAGTGTTGCTGCAGGTTGGGAAGTGGAAGTGGATCAGAAGGAAGGACAGAACTGCCAAAATCAAAAGCATCTGCACCCTTCTAGGTTTCATCATGATTGCAAGGGACCTGCAGAGACAGATAGAGGAAGTTCAGCATCATAGAGTCATGATGAAGGCAACTGCAGTGAATTAGGCTCCTGACAATCCCACTGCAGGCTCAGTGTTTTGGAAAGCTGTCATGCTACTATAGTACTGTGAAAACCACAGCTTACGCTATCCTTCTACCGCTAGATGGAGAGAGATTGAGACAGGCCTCCAGGGCTGTGGGGCAAGCTGAAGGCCAGCCCAAACAGAGCAGTGCTGGAGCCCAGCTTCTCACAGCAGCATACATCACTTTTGTGCAGCCCATAGTTGCACTGAACTCAGGCAGCCATGCCCATGCAGATTAGCTTCCTCCCTGCTAAAGTAGCAGAGGTCTGAGGTGTGCCCTAGCTGTCCACAATGCAGACACTGCTTATCATGTTGTCTAGGTTCATTACAATGTTCCCAGTTAAATTTCTCTAACCTCCAACCTCCTCCCTATGCCTTGCCCTCAATTTCCCTCTGCATGGAAGCCTTCAGAATAATTTGCGTGGAGGTGGGGAGCTGCATCCTCCCATAACTTCAGTTACTGTAGCACTGTACACATTTCCAAGTGCAGTCACTGCTGCTAACCAACTAGGAACCAAACTTATCTCTCCATCCAGCATATACACATACATTTCTTGTCTATCGTCTCATCTCTGTTCTGTGCACTCTTGTTCAGCTCAGGGTTCATAAGGCAGTGGTTACCATTTCTCAGAGCCAGAACAGAAAACAGGTTAGGCTGTGTACTGCCACTATGCGCTACCACATGAATTTTATTTTTGTAATGTCTTGCACGGATGAAGCTGTGCAGTTAGAGAGGAACCACATTCTTCTTGTCCAGGAGATAAGAAGCCCATTGATTTTTTTGGTTATATAAATCATAGATTAATAGAATTGTTTGGGTTGGAAGGGACCTTCAAGATCACCTAGTTCCAGCCCTCCTGCTGTAGGCAGGCTCTCCTCGGAGCCTTCTCTTCTCCAGGCTGAAGAGACCCAGCTCTCTCAGCCTGTCCTCATAGGGGAGGTGCTCCAGCCTTCTAATCATCTTCGTGGCCCTCCTCTGGATCTGCTCCAACAACTCCATGTCCTTCCTGTGCTGCAGTCTCCAGAACTGGATGCAGTACTCCAGGTGGGGTCTCACGAGAGCAGAGTAGAGGGGCAGAATCACCCCCCTCACCCTGCTGGTCACACTTCTCTTGATGCAACCCAGAATAGAGTTGGCCTTCTGGGCTGCAAATGCACATTGCCAGCTCATGTTGAGTATTTCATCAACTGACACTCTCAAGTCCTTCTCCTCAGGGCTGTTCTCAAACCTTTCTCCCCAGAACATGTATCTGTGCTTGAGAGTGCCCAGATCCAGATGCAAGACATTGCACTTGGCCTTCCTGAGCTTCATGAGGTTGGCATGTGCCTACCTCTCAAGCCTGTCCAGGTCCCTCTGGACGGCATCCCTCTGTATAAGTGTAAAGTTCAGTTCTGACAAGAAACTGATTTGCATAGTTATTCAGATGAAGCCTAGTAACAGCTGAAAACAAAGACCATTGTAAAAATAAATCATGTATCAGCTTCCTCCTTCCAAAAGAATACAGCAGTGTTTACCAGAAGTCCTGGCTTCCAAATGAACTTCGATGGTATCACTTCCATCTGGCACCACTAATATCTTTATTCTAATTCCCAGAAGAGTTCCTGGACTATAGCTAGACTCAAAAAAACCAACCAAACAAAAACCTGTTGAACAAGCATGAACACTGACCTTTAGATACTCAGGCAGATATAAAACCACATAAGCCATTATTTCTCTGAATACCTACGTGTGAATTGTCTGAATATGCGTAAAAGAGAATGGACTCAGTTTTGTTGGGAAGAGGGGATGCGCTTTCATTTTTAGCAAAACCAGGGTTTGACAACTGAATGTTGTATGCATTTCCCCCAACACAAGAAGGACATTGAGCTGTTGGAGCAGGTCCAGAGGAGGGCCACGAAGATGATCAGAGGGCTGGAGTACCTCCCCTATGAGGACAGGCTGAAAGAGCTGGGGCTCTTCGGCCTGGAGAAGAGAAGGCTGAGGAGACCTTATAGCGGCCTTCCAGTATCTGAAGGGGGCCTACAGGAAAGCTGGGGAGGGACTTTTTACCAGGGCACATAGCAACAGGACAAGGAGAAATGGTTTTAAACTGGAAGATAGTAGACTTAGACTGGATAGTAAGAAGAAATTCTTGACTGTGAGGGTGGTGAGACACTGGAACAGGTTGCCCAGTGAGGCTGTGGATGCCCCCTCCCTGGAAGCACTCAAGGCCAGGCTGGATGGGGCTGTGAGCAACCTGGTCTAGAGGGAGGTGTCCCTGCCTATGGCAGGGGTTGGAACTTGATGATCATAAGGATCCCTTCCAACCCAAACCATTCTGTAATTCTAAGATTCTACGATTCACAGAATATGCGGATCATTCTTGTGGCTGCTATCAGTGTTTACCTGATAAACAACCTCATGCAAGGCTGCAGCCTCAACGGGGAATTTTTTCTCCTATGAGAAGCAGCGATGAATTTTACCCCAACCAATCTATTTTACCCTGACCAGTCTGCCCCAAAGGGTGAGGAGAAGACCTAAAATGAGTTGTGTGCAGCTGTTGACATAGAATAGAGGAGCAGCAAAAAGAGTTAGAGGTCTATCAGACATTTCTAAATATGAAATAAATACTAATCATATGCACCTATTTTTCACCACTAGATCTCTTTCGCATAGCAGCTGGAATACTTCTAAACTAAGATCTTCAGCTTAACCACATTACTTTCCCTACAGCAAACATACAGAGCCACAAGCAGAGTGATTCAATCCATTTCACCTCATGAAAGTAAAATATGAAGGCCTCACAAAGCTGCAGAGTGAAGAGCCAAGAATAACTGAGACAATCTCAACTGTAGAACAAAAGAGGTGCACTACTACTGTCAGCTTGCAGAGAGATGAGCCAGGAGTTGACTCGGTAGTCAGAGAGCTGCAAGGCTGGCCCCTGTGAGAGGTGTCCAGTGGCTGCCCCATGTTAAATAAGAGCCAGTTCCAGCCTGCTCCAAAAGGGACCTGCCACCAGCCAGAGCTGAGCCCGTGAGTGACGCTGGTTGTGCCTCCATGAGAGCAGGTTTCAGAAAGGGAAAAACCACTGCACACAGTGTGGTGGAGTTTTGCTAGCTGTAAGCATGAAATCACCACAGCTTTTATGGAAACACACAGAGACCTAGGGAGAGCCTGATTCTGACAAAGAAAGAGCATTACAGAAGGCAGCAAGCAGTCCCAAGTACAGATACACACTGTGACCATGGCTGCCACATCTCCAGAGTACAGGGCTGTTGAATCTGTGCATCTGAGAGGAGTGATCATACAGTCTGAAACACCTTGCACCATGTCAACTGTGGCTTGGTATTCTACTACACAAATATGGGGAAGATCTCCAGACCTGCACTGCTGTAGTGGCACTGGTATAGCAATGAGTATCTGGTGCCAGGAAAGCCCCAGAGATCGGTCTTCGCTGGCAGTGATGGTTGCTCATAGTTTTATCATATCCTTCAATTTGACCTAATTAGCTTTTGCAGAATTAGAATTAGCATCTTCCCATTCAGAGAAGAACACAGCATGGCTGGCACTAGTGAGAAACACTGAGAAGACAGTCTAGAGAAGCAGGAAGTACCTTCTAATACAGACCAACATCTTCCATCTACACAAGGAATCGTACAGCACTTCATTGACATCCATACATCTATAGTGCTTTACAAAAATGATCTCCCAGTTCAGGCTGCTGAGCACAAGCAGCGAAAACGGTTCTGAGTACCAGAGCATCTGCACAAGTTACCAAGAAATATTTGAAAATCTCACCTTAGCATATCCTCTTGAAGCACTACCAGACTGGATTCAAGCAAGGCTTCCCTCCCGTATGTATACTTCAGCGGTATACACTCCTTCAGGCAGCCTTACAAACACCTTCACATTTATATACAGGCACTCAGCCTTCATGCTAGGCTCTCACATAAACATATATTCAGCTTTTACCTATACCTGCCTGCTACCTCCTCTACCTTTCATTTATGTCTGAGCTCTGACTACTGTGCCTGCCTACTTTTACCTGTCATAAATTACAAAGCTCCACCCTCCACTAGCAGCAAAGCATGGGAATGGCAGTTTCTTGCAGGAGCACAAATGACCGTACACTATTAGTAAATGAGAAGGGCCATGAAATTCATGAGGGCAACTGAAAGCTGATTTTGTTGACATCTGTCGCAGGCCTCAAAAGAGCCTGTTGACCTTAAAACGTGGAAGTGGGACATGACCTGCCTGAGTTGAATTTTTGGGAGCTGAAAATTGTCTGAAAGAAGCAGTAAAAGGAGCTGCTGGACTTGTCCTGTTAATAATTGAGAAGGACGTTGGAGCTGCAGTGGGGCTGTGCCAGGTAAGGTGGTAAAGAAGAACAGAGCGAGGGAAATGCATGATATTCTGCAACTGTGAGAAGACAAGTCACTGCATAATTCCTGTTCCAAGTGTCATCTTTTCTGTTACACTTTCTGGTGAAGTGTTGACCTCCTGATGGTGCCCTCTGTTCCTGGAGATCTTACTGTGCTGCTCTGAGGACTACTGGAGTAAAAGAAATAGTAGAAGCAAAAAATATGGGCCCTTCCAGCAGGAGGGGCAACCTGAACAGGGAAGGAAAGGTCACGTTCCCTTTCACTTGCTTCATTACAAACACAGATGGTCAAGGCCTGCTAGCTTTGGGTCAGGAAACAAGGTTAGAAGCTGGCAGTGGTCCAGATATGGCCCTGCAGAGACAAGCAAGCAATGTTCTGTTCAGCCTGGATTTCAGCTACATATTCCTAAGCCCTCCACAGACAGCACCTGTAACTCTTACAGATGTACATATAAATCCATCCTACAAAACTGGTATCTAAGGTCACACCATTGAGTAGCTCTTCCTGAAGCCTAATTTCTCCCTGTCAACACTTGCATGAACAGAGATATATGAAACTCCTACTCCACCTGTACATAGTTTGTCCAGGACACGCTGGTCCTTTGGCACCAGTACTCAGGCTCCATGACAGCACTGAACACTGCTGTATGGTGCTCTAATCACAGAGCTCAACAGACTTTCATTTGCACGGATCACAAGTACGAGCTGCTTGGCTGAGCTTTCCAGAAGGCAGCCTCTGTGGCATAAGCAGTTGTATAGAGGGGAAGAATGTACTCTTCCTTGGAGACAAGGCTTGGGAAGGCACATTGTTCTGGCACTCCGCCCTCCTAGAGACCTGCACATTAAGGAGAATACTCTGGCTTTTTAACAAAGCACCTGCATCTCCCTGTACGTCTGATTGATAAGCTTTAAGTGACAGATGAAGCAAAACACAAGCAGATGGCAGTCAGCCTGTGCTTAACAGCAATTAGCCCCCAACCACTTGGTCTTGAGCAACTTCCTTCCACCTCAAACAGTGGCTGACCACATTTCTGTTTTCTACTCAATTCCTTGATTAAAAGTGTTTTCTAGGGACTCAGACTTACGAGCCCTGTGAACTGCCAGTCCTTATTTCCTGAAGGAGCAAGTAATGTGTATTGTGCATGCACACACAGGCATAGTTGACCCAGCGCTGCAGCAGCAGTGGGAATAGGCTGAGGAATAACAAAGGTATGGTCTAGAGGTAATTTTTCAGTTCTGACACTGTAGCATAGGTGCCCTGAAGGCATGTCTTTGGTAGTCTGATGAGAGAAACAGGCATACCTAGAGCAGGAGAACTAGCTCAGCTGAAATGTCTGATCAAATTCTGCCCTGTGTTCTGCCATCATCAAGAGCAGGTGCCCAGAGAAGAGAACAAGCTTTCCTCCCTAGGTGCTCCCCCAGCTGCAGAGAGCTTTGGCATACATGATTCACCTATCTGAACATGGATGTTCAAAACAAGTTAGAGTGATGTCCTAGAAGTTCATGTTCCTTTCCATTAACTATGACAAGAGGAGAGGGTGATATTTTTGAATAGGTATCAGTTCTGAAGCTGGGTAAACAAAAAAAAAAAATCAGTTGAGAGTAAAGCAGTCTTTGAATTTCATAGCACCTAGGTTTTTTGTATTCATTTGTCCAGTCATGCTTTGAACTCCCTGATACTTTTGGCATCTACAGTACTCCCTGGAAATGAGAACGTATCTGGCTACATGTTGTGAGAACTACTGCCCTCTGTTTTGAACCTGGCATATTACAACTGTATTTAGTAATATCAACATTTTTGTATGAAAAGAGACCAAGAGCAATTTCTCCCTATTCGCAATCTTAATTGCTATCCACGATTTTAGCAACTGCCCTTACATGCCCTGTAGCATACAATTTCTCTTATACTGCATTTATATATAAAGCAGCTCATGGGAACAATGCTGCAGAAGTCTCTCTTTCCATCAATTGCAAAAGGAGCTCTAGTGATTAAGCCAGTGGAAGACTATTAACCCTGGAGCTGTCTGTCACACACAAGATCACAACCCTATGCAACACACAAGGGGACTCAGACTGATGAAAGGCCTTCAAACATTCGGCACATTTCCCCCCTCTTCTTCAAAACATGAACGCCCATGGGAACACCCTCCTTTGGAGAAAGCAATGTTTATTCACTGACAGGATTCCGGGCAGAGATGGGAGGTGCCTTTTCTTTTCTGAATGGAAGTTTGTTATCCCGTGTGGCTCAGATCATGTCTTTGACCTTGGAGAAACATTTAAATTCTCAAAGCTACTGCTTTTTTTGTTGTTGTTGTTTGGTCCTCTTGGCAGAAAGGCAGATTTAGAAGGCTACAAGTCTCACTATCATGTGCCTGTTAATATTTCATTAGAAGGATCAGTTAGTTCTTGACTCATGTTTCCTGCATCCCAGATATATGAAATCAGGAGCTGCCACGTGAATCAGCGCGGTGACTATGGACTTGTGAATGCTTGCCACAGAAAGAGATCTCTGTCTCAAAGCTGAGGGAGTTTAGGTGTTTTCTAGCTGACATGACTAAGGCTGTAGAAGACAGAGAAAGTTTTGGATCTGCTAGATCTGTGACAGAAAGCTACAGTGTGGCTGCTCACATAAAGGCCTGCAAACCCTGCTGTTGATTGCTGGATTTTGAATGCTGCTGGATTTTAAAATTCACAGGGAAAGCCTGGCTCTTTACAGAAAGTAAATTCATCAGTAGTCTCCAAAAAAAGGAACTTGTACTTCGATATGTTACTTTCATAGGGCTGTAGGCAGCAGAGCAGAGTTCTTTGCCTTTTGGAAACAGATCCTTCTGGCAGGGATGCTTTATACATTCACTCTGGTTGCATTAGAATTGGTTGTTCACAGGAGACGGAAAGGAAAAATCTACAGTCAGGCAAGCACCAGAATGCATCGATGCAATGCCCACACTAAATGCCAGTTAGAGCTGGCTCCTCCTGAGCCAGAGCAGAACTCACCCCATATGATTTCCAGAATGAGGAAAGACAAGAAAGATGACTTAAACAATGTCTTACATGCAACATCTCTCCATAGCAACTCTCTGGCACAGTCTGGTGTGATACTGTATTTCTGTTGCTACAGCCTTTCCCTTGAGTTTGAGATAAATTACAAAGTTGTAATCTGAATTATAAACCATTTAAAGTAAATAGACAAGCCTGAATTGACACAGTTTAGTCCCAGAAGATAAACTTGATCCTCAGACTTTGCTCCTGTTTAGCTCAGTTATTTGCCTAAAACGCCAAACAGTTTAGGGAATGACTTACAGCTTACTCATGGAACACTGATAATGGCTGGGAGTGGGATTTTCAGGTAATAGGTGCATGTGAGTACAGAAAGCATACAGAAAAAATTACCCAGAGTTGCAGTAGGCAAGAGAAAAGATGCTGGCTGACTCTTCCCCCCACCCTGCTTCACCCATAGGCGAGTGAACCCTTGTGCTGGGTTCCCAGACCGAAGGCTAAAATATAAGACACAACCTCAACCTTGTTCTGAACAGTCAATAAGCTTAGCTAGCCAGCTTTTAAGTGACGGTACCCCTACTGACAGTGCGTCTTATGTGCTTGTCCTGTCAATAGCATGACTTGGCCTGTGCCAAGCCTTCCTTCTCCTCCAGAGCTCCTCTACTTTCTCAGTCTGGTTTCAAAATCACTCCTAGTTACCATAAGAAAATGCTGTCCCCCAGCCTCCTTCTGCCACCTCCTCTTACACTCACTGTCTTTCCCACAGCCCCGGACACTTCCCTGTGTAGAATCCTGTCCATATCTCCCTTTGTCACACACTATTTCCTTCCTCCAGTGCTTGTGGGTAATACTACTGAAATAGGTCAGGTCATCTGGTGTCAAGTTCTGCCAGGGCCTGCACATACATCCTGGACAAATGAGGTTATGTGTCACCCTTCATGTACAAAAAAGCTTTGCACAACCACTTTCCTCTGGCATCTCATTCCCCATCCCACTCCTGAGCAATGCCAGGACCTCCTTCATCTTACCTTGATTATCTCCATGTGACTGCCCAGGTTCCAGCCCAGGACAAACTCCCATGGATCCAGGTGCATTCTGCATTCTAGCGGAGAGCAGGCCAGTCCAGGCAGTCTCTCATGGTCAAGGGCCATAGCTCCATGGTGGGAGGCACTCAGTAACTGTTCCAGACAGCAGCCCCATGCAGGGACAATCAGGACTGCTGGAGGAGATGGTGGATAAGGAGAGGACCAGAGGGGTGGGCTGAACCCATGTTCTTAAGGCACCTGGATGAATTGATGGCCTAACTGCTAGCAGGTGTGATTGATCCCAGCCCAGCAGGGCAAACTGTGGCACTGCAGGCAGGTGAGTCTGCTGCCAGCCCCTTTGGAAGCTGAAAACATTTAATTTAATTTCTTCATCTGCCTAGGATCTGAGAAGTTCTTTCATTTCCCTAGGAAAACATAAGCGTATCCCAAGCATGAGGCTGGCTCACCACCTAGGACTCTGTGTATTAGGTAGGTCACCCTCCTCCTAAACATGGCCAGCACAGACAGTGGAAAAAAGAGAATAAGTATGTTGCAAGCCTGCCCCAGGGAATACAGCTTGTGCTCCCCAGCTAAGACGTGGAGGATGGGTGTGGATCAGCCATTTGAGTGCTGGAAAAATTCTACAGAAGCACTGCCAGCACAAAGGCAGTGTTATGTTTACAATGGATGATAGCAATAGAGGAAGTAGCCTTGAAAAATCTAAGTATATTGAGATTTATAAGGCAACGATAAAGAGGCGTATGCCTCTGGCTGCTGGTCAGATGCTTGCTAGGCTAATCACTAAAGATTAATTGTTAATTACTAAAGCTTAGCTGCATGTTAACGGACATCTCTGGGAGGAATCTGGAGGAAAGCGGGTCCCTGAAGGGAGAGGGATCTGAAAGGAGCAGCTTTGTTTAAAAATGGGAAAACTATTCACTATTAATGGAAATTAAAGCCACAGAACCCAAGATACTTGGAGAAGAGTTCAAGAAGACAAACTTGACAACTGCAGTAGATACAACACAGTACAACATGCTGTAAAGGCTCCTTGGCCCAACAGACTCCTCACGCATCATTCTGTTTATCATTTGTCAATCTTTGGCTCAAGGAACTCATGTTATCTGGTTCTATTTTGAGGTCTAGTGACTTCATATCTCCAAAGTTCCTCTCATTCCCTCACAGCCCACCTTCTCTCTTTTTTTTCTGGGATTGCTTTGTTTGAAAGGATGTAGCCTGGACACTTGGCTGATGTGTACCTTTTCATACACTGCTACTTTTCTCACGTAGCTTCCTCCTGCATACTGGTACTCAGACTTTGTACTGGACAGAAGGGGAGTCCACAGAAACTGGCAGGAGGTCTGGCAGCATGTAATTTAGAGCCAGCTCATTTTTCATACAAAACGAAAGGCAAAGTCAGCCTGTGAGCCCCACCTCACAGTACGGTGAACAGAGCTTCAGGTGACAGCATGAGGCACACTGTACATCACTCCTGCGTGAAGAGAAAATGTTCCTTGAGCCCCTGACTACAGCAGTCAGTCTGATGGCCCATCTTTCCATGGAACAATTAGGCTCCAGGGCATCAGTTCTTCATATTTTATGGGGCTTACACCTTCAGCCATCAGCAACTTGGGCGTGGTGGCATGTCACAAACACACAGTGAAAGCATTTCAGAGAAGTACCATCTTGGCATTTACTGCTGGAATGGGAAATGCCCAGCCACCTCCACCCTGAACATCTGGAGGTTGGTGCCTGGCAGCACCCACCTGGGCACTAGCCCATATCACTCTGTTGGGAGTGGCTGCAAGGATCAACAAGCAGCAGAAGATGGGGCGAGCTGTGGAGGGGCCCAGCCACTGCAGGGAGCTTCTAGTCTCACTGGAATGGGGGCAGTTGGCTCTTGTCTGTGCCACGTTCGCAGGGCCCGTCCTTCCCTGACAACCGGGTGAGCACTACCAGGGCTCAAGGGGCTCTCCCTGTGCTCTGGGTAGTGGCAGGGCAGGCCCCAGCCAGGAAGCTGCAGGGACAGAAGTGAGCATGGAACACCACAGGCTGAACAAGAGTGACCCACTGGGCATGGGCCCTTACTGACACACTATGGGGACTGCCATGTCAGAAGATTTATTAATAAAAAAAAAGTCACAATAACTTACTCCCTTTGCTGGACAAAGGGCTTGGTATAAAGCGCTCAGGCCTCCTAAAGTAAGACAGGTGAGAGGTGGGCGAGTGTCTCTTGTCCTCTGAGATCATGGCCATCTCCTGCCCCAGAGGGGGAGTGCAGGCAGTGCAGGAACTACTGGCCACTCAGGGTCAGTGCCATGGGTCCTGGTGCAGGAGCAGCCAGGTGCCCCTGCCTGTGGCTGGTTTGTGGCCAGCACAGAGACCACTATGGGGTGCAGATGCAGAGTACGTGGAGACCACAGGCACCAGATGCCAGAGGATGCGGGAGGTGCGGTGGAAAAGAGAAGGTCTGCTTCTTTCTATGGTGCTGAGGGCTCTGTGGAGCGAAACAGGTGAAGCAGCAGGACAGCACCTGCCTACAGGCAGGGGGGACATGGTGCTGGCTGGAAGCAGCCCTACCTGCCACCTCACACAAGGTCTAGCCTGGCAGAGGCAGGAGGTTGGCTGTGGCTACTTGTCACACTCAAGATCCTGGGCCCCCTCAGCACCCTGGTAGTGCATCTCGCAGAACTCCTGGATGCGACTGCAGGCCTCCAAGATCATCTCCTCAGGTACAGTGATCACCACACGGAAGAAGTTTGGGTACTCAAAGCACTGAAATGATAAAGAATGAGTCTGGCAGATTATTTGGGATACTGTTGGTGTCTCAGAGTCTTGCCTTGGGGCCATATTCTATATCAACAAGTGAAGATGGTCAGCACAGAACTTAAAGTGAGGATGGCACGGTTGGACTCTTGCTCCGTTAGACTGATTGTTCCATTCCAAGCATGTCTCCCAGCTCCCTCTGTAAAATTTCTCAGTGCAGACATAATGCTGTGCCGGTAACAGGCCAAAGCACTGTATGGACTGTGTAGGAACCAGGGAATGGCCCATAAGGAACTACGGACTCCTCTCTTCTCCTCAAAGGCTTAGAGAGGGTCAGAGCTGGAGAATGTCTGAGGCCCTAGGATTCAATGCAGGAAGTGGAGCAGGATGGACATAGGCACAGACATGATTCTCAAGTCTGTAGCCTCTTCCTACAAGTGTGGGGGACTGGAAATGGAGCATGTGAAGGAGCATAGGTGGGAACAGTCCCAAGGCCTCTGAGAGAGTGACTCTAGCAAGGAGGTATGGAGGTACATACAGTTCAGGGGTACAACTCTGCCAACATCTGAAATAAAGAGCAAGTTTGAAGCTGGGACAATCCTGGCAGCTTGACTGAGGACTGTTAGTGAGCTGGAGTTTGCCAGTCACCATCCCTACACTGCACTTAGACCTCACAGGCAGTACATGCACACCATTACAGACCACGGACATTGCATATTAGATTCCCAGACTGTCCCCGGAGCTCAAGGCTGCAAACCCCTACTGATTCTCTCCCTGTGCTTAGGGCCCAGAGATCCCCGGGGCTCTCAGTGTCAGACTCACTGTAGCTGGCAGGCAAAACACAGACTGCTCTGAGATGAGCCTCTCAGTGAACTCCACATCATTTTCAAACTCAGGAAAATGCTCCATTTCAATTTCAACCTGCAGCAAAGGGATTAAACATGACAACCAATATCATATACCATGTCCCTGCTTACCCACATTGCTCAACAATTTCCCAGCCAAGTGCAGCTGTCTTTCCTCAGGAACTTTTGCTCATCACTTGGGCCAAGAGGAATGTGCGAGACAAACAGAAACATATAAATGAAAACTGGGGATTTGTTAAGAAATAAAGTAAATGTAAAACTAACTGCCCAAAGCTGGAATTTCAGTTAAGGACAACTTTAGTCAAAAGCTAGTAGAACAGATACCAGAACGAATTAGAAATGAGAAGGGATAAATAAGATAAGGAAAAAAAAGTGTGAGAGAGGAATCTACCCAATATCTATTAGTAATTCCATCATGCAAGAAATCCATAAGGTAAGAAAAAGAGATAGAAGGTAAATTAATGAGGTGTGGGTTTTTTTTTTTTTTTTGTGTGTGTGTGTGTGTGTGTGTGTGTGTGTGTGTGTGTGTGTGTGTGTGTGTGTGTGTGATTTTGTTGTTGTTTTGTTTTTTAAGATAACAAGGTCTGGAATACTATGGAGAAAAGAATTCTTTGTGGTGAAGTAAGTGTGGATGATATAATTTGTAAAATGACAAAGAAAATAAGAAATGTTCAATGACTACTTCTGCTCTGTATTTGGAAAGAAGTTGACTGTCCCATTATCGCATAACCAAAGACATCTTATGAAAATATTCATAAATAAAGCAGGTGAGGGATAATTTGCATGCAGAAGGTCTGAAAAAGCCAGTGGAAGAAAAATTTTACCAGCTGATTTCATATGGAATAAGTGTTCAGATACTACAGAAACACTAGAGGTGTGACCAAGCCTTAGAGCTATCCCTCTACAAAAGCAGCATAGGAATGACTGTGAAACTCTGGGTAAGATTGACTACAAGTAATGATTTATCTATTGAATATGAGTGAGACTCAGGTTGCAGTGTATTTCCACTTCTGAGTCCACCATTTTTAAAGCTAATGAAAAAATAAGACATTATGAGATCAAAATAAAAGATAAAAAATGTACTGAACTTGGGACTTAAACGTTTCAGTGGAGCTTGTTAAGATGAGAAAGGAAATTTCACTACCCTATAAAGAGTTAAAAAAAAAAATGAAAAACAACTCAAAAACAAACCTAACAGATCCCGGAAAAGGCAGAAAAAGAGGCAACAGCACAGGCAGAAGACAGCTGTGTAGAAAGAAGGTTACACTTTTAGCAGCAGATGCAATAATCTGGCGTGGTATAGGGCCTTCCTATGGCATTGTCATCTTGCTTCCAATCCAGGTAAAACAACATTCTTTTGCAAAGTACAAGTTCTTGAGTTCTTTGCAGGTGCAAGAAGATGGAATGTACCAGCTTCTGCTCAGTGAGAAGTAAGCAACATATCCTGGCCTTCTAAGATGACCAAGGGATGATTCCACTGTGCTGGGCAATGTGAAGATGCATGAAGTGGAGACCTAGTGTCAAGCACTAACCTGAAGCCATTAGTAACTATCAGTAAAGAGTTCTAGGGTAACCACTGATGACTGGAAATGGCATTTCACGCTCCTCACTTACCATGAGGTACATTGCTCCAGCAGGGCGAACAGGCTGGAGGCCTGGAATAGCTGATAGGGCAGCATAACAAAGGTCAGCATTGGACTGAAAAGTAGAAAGGAGAAAGTTCAACAACAGGAGAAATTCTAGGAAGCTGATTAGCAAATGGAAGCCATGCTGTGGACCAGGACTATGAACAAGTTTGCCTACTGCAAATAAAGGGGCAAGGAATGCAAACAATATGGGTGACTATGGCCTTGAGTAAAGCAGACAGCACTGAGCTGAACTCAGCAAGTCAGGGCTTAATGCTCCACCACCTGGGTCACCCGGTCCAGCTTCAAGGCTGGGCTGCCTGTCATGTCCAATATTCCTGCCACGACAATGAGCTAGAGAGATATTGATTCTCCCACTCCAAATAACACATGAACAAATTGCTGACCTGTTACAGCCTGATTACCTTGAGGATGCTGAGGGTGTTGTGGTAGAAGTCAGGGGGTGTTCTGTGCAAGATACGTTCCAGCGCTCCTTGGACAATTGTACAGGGTCCTAGGATCCTTTGGCTCAACCTGAGAAGGCCATCCCTGATCTGAAAGAAACATGGTGATATTTGCAGCTAAGACTGCTTTTTGGAAGGGACAGCTCCAAGGCCTACTATCTGCACTTCCACAGACTTCTACAGCTGATCACATTACTCTCTTCAGTAAGCATATGGAGTCCTTCAGAACATTTACTTGACTACAGGCCAGGTACTCACAGACTATTTACAGTGTCATTCTCTGTTCCCCAGTTGAAGACTGTAATGCCAGCAGAAATATCCTTTTGAGCTTCCCTGTCTGACTCAAACCAGCTAATATTCTGACTAAATAAAACCAGAGCTAATCCAAATACCATTTTACATGTCCATTATGTTTGTGCCCACACTCACACTTTCAAAGTCAGCTAGGGAGAACCAACATTAGCTTTTCTGCTCACTCAATTGCCTCTTTCTTCTCTCGCTTTCCATGCAGAAAGCCTGCTGGGTAGAAAGGTCACTGCAGTAGATGTGCTGTTTACTCTTGTAACATGTATGAACAGCCAGACAAAACACTGGCTACACAGCATGGAATTTTGGTCCCACTTTTAAGAGAAAACTTAAGAGAGTGCACAGACCCCACAGTCTGCTGGGTAAATCATGCAATACCATCAACGCACACTGGAGCTATCTGAAAGGAGAAGAAAGCAGAAGCACGCAAACAAGATGAGAGTAAAAGGCATATATATGGGTGCAGATGAAGTAAAGAAGAGACACAAAAAGCCAGCATGTGAAGAAAAGCATGTAAGCAACTGGGTGACACCCACACGAAAGCAAAAGAGCAGTACATGCCTCTATCAATCCCTGCTGATCCACGCTCTGAAGACATTTGGCAGTTCTCACCTCATTACCAAAGATGTCTCTCCTGTCATGGATTAGGATCCAGCCCATCCGCCAGCCAGGGACTAGCCACCGCTTTGCCAAGCCACCACAGGACAAGATGGGCACATTGGTGCTGAGCGTTGCAATGGGTTCATATTTGCAGTCAGCAAACACCTGTGATGGGTAGCTGTGTTAGGGCCGTCTCTGTGTCTCACTGTGAAAACTGGGGGCACTATGCATGAGACACAAGAAATGAAGCAGCGAAGCAGTGGTGAAAGTGATGGTGAAAGCTCCCAGCTTCCAGGTGTGTACATGGAAAGTGCATTCACATGGGAGCGAGCCTTTTGGGAAGAGGAAAGCAGCTGGGCATGAAAGGTACACCCAGGACTGCATACTACAGACATGGGCTCAGGCACAGTACAAGGTAGAGAAACTATTTCTCACCTCTGAAGAGCTCACTGCCATGGTCAAAGGGCAAGTGCAGCAGAAAGGGCAGGTAGTGCAAGGATGCAAAGAACTGTGATGGACACTCACCATGTCTCCATAGATCTCATCAGCAAGGATGGGCACACACTGTCTTGACGCCACTGTGGGAGGGAAGGCATTCAGCCTAGTCACCTTGTGTCCTCCATGGGAGCAGACTTGCCCTTTCCTACAGGGCCTGGAAGATTCTGAGGGAAATACTGACCCAGGGCAGAGGGTCCCTCTCTTCCTCCTACAGGGTGATCACTTGGAGAGCCCTGTCCTGGCTGAGCCTACTTCTGTTCTCACCTATAAATATAGGCAGCACAGCTCCTGCACTGGCAGGCCGGTGCTCAGGAGCCATAGGGCTTCCCGTGAACACACTCCCATGGAGCCAGAGTCGAGAAATAAGTGATCCAAGCCACATCAGCCATCTTAGAAATACCAGGACGCACATTCTACATGTTCTTGCCCAGAAAAGGCAAACTCTTCATACTGAGCAAGCCCAGTGTGTTGTCCAAGGCTGCAGTCAGTCATGAGGTAAGAGATAAACCCCTGGGCCACAGCACTGCTTCACATAGTACCGTTGTTACATTGCAAAACAACAGCCACAGCCTTGCAGAAATACAGTGATCAAGGCACTGGCAGTTTGGGCAAACACTAGACTGCAAGCCGAGGCCCAGCTACACACAGGCAGTCTCACCTGCCAGGATCTTCTGGAGGTGGCCCTTGCTGAACACAGAACCACAGGGGTTTGACGGGTTGTTCACAATTACACAAGCTGTTTTCTCATCCACCAGGGACTCCAAGTGCTTCAGATCAATTTCCCAGGACTTCTCTGGCTGATGAAAGAAGAGAAGGGGAAGTACAGTGGAGGAATTGCACTTAATACACAGAGTGAGGTTCAACAAGGTGCCTGAGGGTGCTCAGATCATATTTACTCATTTCCCAGGAAGGGTCAAGATTTTTATTTATTTATTTTTAAGAAGCAGAGGTGTTAGGCCTGCCCTTTCCAAGCTTGTCACCACTTACCAAGAGATTGTAAAGTTTAACTTCAATTCCCATGGACAGTGCCAGAGTCTTGTAGAGAGAGAAGCCAGGCCGTGGCACCAGGATGTTCTGGCCTGGGTTAGCCAGCACTGCCAAGGCAAGTTCTATGGCCTGGCTGCAGCCACTCGTTAAGATGACATCCTGCAAAGAGCACACAGGAGTGAGTGGAAAGCCACTCTGAGGATCCCCAGCCACATGGAATGAGTGTGGAGCCTGACTGAAAGCAGGGAACCTCCAACAGCTAGAGAGCTCCTTCTCCTTCCAAGAAAGGTGGAAAAGAATGGTCCAAGGCAGGGAAAGAGAGCAGCAGGCTGGTGTGGAACAAGGCCATGAGCTACCCACGGGTCTCACAGCCAGACAGGGAAGGACAAGAGCTGGGGCAGGGTCCCCATGCCACATGGGCTAGGCATGGGCAGCAGCACCCTGCCCGTGCTGCAGTGGGAGTACCTCAGCTGGACACCAGTACCTGGGCCTCCAATGGTGCCTCTGGGCAGCTGTAATATGCAGCCACTGCTTCTCGACAGGACTGGTAGCCTGGGGAGAGAAGAACCACACATGGCAGACAGGTTTTTACAGAACACCTCATTTTTCTTGCCAGGACAAGGTTCACAGGTGCCTTCCCAGCCAGGGTAAATCCATTTGTTAATGACACTGTCCCAGAGGGTGGCAGAGACCATCCTGCCTCAGGACAGGCAGCATGCGGCCCCAAGACTGGGCCAGGTGTGTCAATAGAGAAGACAGGCCCCAGACAGAGGGGGTGGTTTTTGCCCCAGGACGTGCTGGACATGGAACACAGCTGAGCTTGGTGGACTGTAGCCAGGGAGATATTTTCACCCAGTAGGAAGCCAAGTCTTGTTGCATGACCTTCACTATGTAGTGGTGGTACAAGGGCAGCCCTCCCTGCACTGGGTCCTCACTATCACAATGTGGAGAGAATTCTGTGAGGCAGGTGTGATCTACGCTCTGTGTATGCTGTTAGCACTAACTGCAAACAAGGCTTGTTCTCCATAAAGGCAGGGAATGCAAGAGGAGCCCCGGTCAAGGTGTACCAGGAGGAACTTGGCCATGGTCAGGAGATATAGTCCTAAGGCCTTCTGGGTCCCTGAAGCCCTGCCTGTTCTAATTGCTCAGGAAGCAAATACAGCTGTTGTGGGAGAATCTGGACCTTGGTAGTATCTCAGAGAAAACACCTATGTGATGGGAAGGGCACTCATGGCATCTGGGAGATACACATTTGTGAGCTCATGGAACTACTGACAAGCACTCTGCAAGCTGCCGAGTGCTACTGGAGAGATGTCTGTGAGTTCCATATACCTGATGTGGGGAAGGACCTGCCAAATGCCTAAACTATGTCAGCTTACCAACAGATGGAGCATAGCCATTGTAACGTCCTGAGTCCAAAGCCTCCTTCATAGCTCGCGTGACCTCATCATTTGTGGGAAGGTTTCCAAAGACTGTTGGGTCTCCTTTTCAAAGATTGAAAAATAACAAAAAAAACAGCAAAAAAAAAAAAAAATCAGTTCTCACTGATCTGTGGCAGGCACAAGAGCTGCGTGGCAATCTGGCACATTCTGTTGTTTCCCGCAGGCTTTGTGGTTCAGAGCCCTGCAATCTGGCAGCCCCAAAGGCCACCTCACTGCTCAGAGGCTTCAGCCACAGCACTGTGCTCACCTAAAGACAAGGAGATCATGGCTTTCTTTGGGTTGGGCTCCACCTTCATGCTGTCTACTATGGCTCTGACAGGATTGAAAGTCTTCTTTGACATTTCAGAAGCCCTGACAGCCCATCTTGGCTTCCGGCCTTTCACCTTCCCCAGTGACATGCTGTTTCCATTGCTCTTCAGATGAATATCCAGCAGGGGGACATGATCTCCTTGGCCATTCACTTGGATCAGGTACGAGTCCATCCTGAAAGTTGTTAGTGGTAGATGGATTTCCTGAGCTTAGTTAAATGCATGCCAGACGAAGGCTTTGTCTATCTGGGAGGCACTGCCTATGACTCTCCAAAACCAAAACTTCTGAAAGCTGCAGAACTACCTGCTGCCTACGTGCAGGTCAGTCACTAGCAGCAAGCAGAGCTGTACTTAGGTCCAGGAAGAAATGAATCTCCACACGTAAATGAGCTCACAGTGGAGCTGGAAAGACAATGGTGCCTCCCTGTGCCAGTCATATTAGTATGGGGGCAATTGCTGTGCTGGAGAAGAGCAGCCCTGCTAAATCACATATTCATCATCTAGTAGTTAGCAGCATATTGTAGTCATTGCATGGCTGCAGATTCAGTGTTCCAGTGATAGAAGGGCCAGGTCTTGCGTTGCTCCCCCCACCTGACCGCTACTAACTTGCAGACCCCAAGTTGTAACCCAGTATGTGTGTGTACCACACCCAGAAAGTCCCTCCAGTCTGCAGACAGAAATACAGTACTGTTAAAATGAAATTTAAATAACAAAAAAGTAGTGCTGATACCATCTTATCAGGATACAATTAACTGTGTTAGGGTGTAGGTTATGGACACTAGTCTCTATCAGCAGAGGGCAGCACTCCAGTCGAAACCAAAGACTCCAGACCAAAAGGCAGTGCTTAAGAACAATGAAGAAATGCCGGTGGGGTCACAAGGGAAATCAAGGTGGTGACACCGTCCCAGGCAAAGTGCCTGTAGTCCTCCCTGAGGCTGGGTAACGAGCAAGGCACGGCAGAGGAACAGCTGCCTCCTAGACCTCCAAAAGTAGGCTGGAAAGTGGCTTACACACTTAAGCATGTATACCCAAAGTACCACCTGCCTCAGCCAGCAAAAACTTAAGAGCTGCTGTTAACTCAGGAAAAGGTTAGGGACAGAGCTGGCAGAGACCTCCTTAGCCACCAAGCCTATTCTCAGTGACCTCAGCATTGTGCCTCATACTCCTTTCATCAGCTGCCCATACTCTGTCTCTGCAGGGCTCTTTTTCTCTGCTGCACTGAAAGACAATTCACTGAGCTGTGACCCATTCCTGATGGTAGTTACATAGCCCCATCAGCTGTTAGATGCCATCTTCACAGATATTCCAGACATGACAAACAAGGGAGCTAGCTGACCCTGCCAACATTGAAAGGGTTGTTTCATTACCTGGTTCAGGCAGGATTTGCCACATGTACAAATATCTCACTGATTCATTGAGGTTTGCTCACAGAGATGCCCCCTGCTGCTGAAGTTACTCTGCCAACAGTGTTTCGTTAGCCTCTTTACAGCAACTGAGATAGATCTAACAGGTGGTAGTGATGAAAGAAAACTTAACATTCCCTGCTTCTAATGCCTTCTGGGTCTCCTTTGTACCCAAACAATGTTAACTGAAGAACCACACAGATTCTTCATAACTGCATAAAAACAGAAAATAAATGTGCTACGTGTCTCTGTTCAACAACAGAGATGAGTCCCAGTGTACGATGCACATCTTGGCAGAACCTTCATAACACCTTGCAACATGCAAAGGGAAGCTGCATATGCAGGCAGAATAGATGCCTTCAGTGCAGGCAGACAGGGCAGACACTCCCCACACACCAGCATCACCAAAGAAGGTACCAGGGGATTGTATCTTACCTTCTAACAGCAGAGAGAGGGAGTCACCAACAAGCTTGAAGGCCCAGTCCCTACTCTTCATCCAGGACAAATCTTGAGAAGGAATTCCTGCAAATTCTTGCCCATGAAATAAGCCCCCAAACTGGGCGTTGGGACAGAATCCTTTAGCCATTGGCTCACAGAGAGGGCTGCTCTCTCCACCCAAAAACGCCCTCTCCTCTGTAACCATGTTCACTTCAAATGTCTGGAACATGCCTGCACATTAACTCTTTCTGAGTTAGCCTACAGAGGGCCACAGCTTTGCTTCCTGGAGGCCCTGGCCCACCACCCTTCTGAATCACTTCCCTCTGCACTCAAAGGCTTAGTGGTGGGGGAAGTAGAAGAATCCCATAGAGCAAAGCCCAGTATTCCAGCCCTAGCATCCTGTAATGCACAGTGGGGTGGTGGACACTGAAACCAGCAGATGGTATTGGTATGTCCTGCCCACTTCAAAGGCTCTGAGCTCCTAATGCTGAGAAAGGACATTGTGACATTGTTACACAGAAAGGATATCTCTGCCTATAGGATGAAAGGAGGGAAGCACTTCCCTAGCAGGCATCAGGAGTTGAAGAGTTAAAGGAAGCTCAAGTTGCCCTTTTTGTTGTTGTTGTTTGGTTTTGTTGTTGTTGCAATGCCCAAGCAAACTCTCATCATTTTGGCAGATAACAGAGATGATGAAATTCCCTCCCCTCTGATAATGCTGCAGAGCACAAATGATACAATTACCAGAAGGCTCTTTTTTCTTAAGTGATGTAAAATCTATGCCTTCTTGTCCTTTGCTTGCTACAGACCAGGGATAAATAAGAAAGCCATCTACGCCCTTCCTGTCCTCCAAGAGCTGCTACAAGTCTTCCCCTACTGCCCTGGCAGCAAATGGCTGGAGATCAAATTGCTGCTTAGGGGCAAGAGGCATCCTACTATCTCCTGGCAAGTGGACTGCTGACACCTCCATTGCAGGGGTTAGCAGTAACTGAAGGGTTTTTTTTTTTTTTTTTTTTTTTTCTGGTAATACCCACTCTGTTCTTGTGTGGGAGGAAGGAGGATCACCTGTGCTTAGCACATGCCCACTGCATTACCAGCAATAAGGCTGCATCTCCCCAGGTGCAGTGATGTGTCCTTCTCAGCCCTGGCCATGGGGCTGAAGTAATGCTGCTGGGGAGTTGTGACCTGCCGTTGGATGCAGTACTATACTGAGTGCTGCTGAGGGCACAACAGGGGCTGGTGACATGGGTGCTGGAGTCAGGCTGTGACCTGATGGGTTGCAGCCAGTGAGGTTGGACAGGGGCTTCTGTCCCAGCTTGACTAGCAGGCCTCCCACAGCAGCCACCCCTGGCAGCTTTGGACAAGGAATAATGCCTTTCAAAAACATCTAACATAGAAATATCTTATTTTGAAGCTTTGAATCTGTTTATATTCTCTTCTGTTGAGAGCTGCACAACTCTAGTTTTTCTCTCTTCTTTTTCTGAAGCCTGAAATGGATGACCTTCAGAAGCTCGAGTGTGTCCTCTCCAAACACTTGTGGGTAATTTTCTTGCTTCTCCTAGCTGGCCTCCTCTCTTGCCATGCTGCAGCCCTACCAGGGTTAAATTTGCTGCTGGGAGGTCTCAAGGACGCTGCTGCTTGTTCTGCCTAGCGACAACCCTGAACATGATGCAACCAGAACTCTACCCATAATCCTGCACACTGCAGTGGGGTTCAGGAGAGGGCATGGTGGGGTGGCCTGCTGCCAAGAGGGGAAAAATGTGGCTCCGGAGGCACACGTAGACTCAGTTACATAAGGATGAGAACCTGTCCAGACGGGAGAAGGACACAGTGCAATGGGGTCAGTGGGTTTATCCTGCTATTGCTATACCCTTCTCCTCTCCCTGCATGACTCCAGTTCTTATCTGGACAATCCCATGTCATACAGCCCTCCTCATCACCTTGTGCCCATGGAGCCTCCCAGGACCAAAGCATGAGCACACAGCTCAGCATTTCAAGTTCTCCAAATACAGTGAAGCCAATCCATGCATAGTGCAGCAAAAGAGGTGTCCAGACTCTGCAGTATGTGTTTGTGCCAGTAAGGCAGCTAGTGGTCCTCTGTACCCCACCAGCCCTCACACCACCATCTGTTCCTCTTTCTCAGGAGCTCCTCCCTGTGCGTTTCTTGTTTTGTACCTCTTCAGCTCCCTTTCTCTTCTGTAGCATCAGCAACTGGCCTTTGTCTTAGTGGAAGAAGAAGGAATGATTCCTTCTTCTTGGCACTACCTTGCTCTTGTACCACAGCTGCTCCCAAGACTGTTACTGTGAACAGAGGTCGAACCTACAAAAACAAGCAGTTCCCTCTTCCAAGATGAGCCACAGTTATGAAGGAGGACTGACAAATGGCTGCTTGAGTGGAGCATGCATGCAAGCGTTGCTACACTGGAAAATCTATGCCTCCATTTAGGCTGCAGGCAGGACATGCTCCAGTACAGTTTTGCACATATACTCTGCACTACCATTCAGGGTACGCTGATCCAGGGACAGACACTCAGCTGCTCTGCACAGAAATCTAGCAGGATCAATTACAAATCACTTCAATAATCACCTCCTTGCATTTTGCTTATCTTTCCAGCAATTTCTGTCTGCTTCTTTCTGATGTTGGCACAGCCCTAACGAGGTCAGGGATGCTCCACTAAATGTCTGTTGCCTAGCTGCTGTTTAGACCTTTCTAGTAGTATCGGTCTTTAATAACCAAGTATGTGATTTTTTCCTTTACTTTTTATTTTTAATCAATTTCTTGTTAATCTCTCCTTTAGATGAACAAACAGCTGTGAAGACTCCTTGGCTCCAGTGAATTTTATGACTCATTACTGGCTCCGTAGACATTTCTTCTTAACACTGCGGCTGGTCTCTGGAAATGCAGGAGACAAAAACACCAAATGCTTTAATGACCAGAGAATCCCGTGGGCCTCCCATAATGTCAGTGTGGCAGTGCGACAGGCTAATGCTGGCAGTGCGAGGTAATCCAAGTGACTCTCCCCAACTGCTGACCACTGCAGCACTGCAGAAGGGAAGGAGTTCAGCACCTATGTGGTATCTTGCACTGCTCAGCCTTAGCCTTAAGTCCGCGAGCAGGACTCTTGCAGAACGCTGAGCAAAGCAGCGAGCACCCCCGGTTCATGGCGTGTTAGCAGCGCTGGTGAATACAGGCCCGGCAGTCACAGTGAAGGATTAACAGGCCCTCCTAGTGCTGCTGCAAAGAATGCTCCACATTAGTGGCCACGTGAGTGGCTCCTGGGTGCAGGCACCGGGAAGACAAGCACCTTGCCAAGCCTTGTTTTTTGCTTACATCCAGACAAGCGTTGCGTAAGTGCGTACCTCATGTTTGAGGTATGACTTCAGATACTTGTTCTGTTGCATCGTTTGTTGAGGCAACTGCCCCTTGGATGGCCTTGAAGCCATGCGGGCAGTGACCAGCCAATGGGGATGGGACGGAAAGGGACATGATGGCTCTGCTGGACAATGGGACAACATGAGCTTGTGGTGAGTGGCGTAGGCAGCCTGAGGCACTTTTCTTTCAGAGCACAGAGAGGTCAACCACTCCCATGACTGAATACCAGCTCCAGTGATGGAGACCTACCACATGCCCTGCTAAGCTGCTCCAACAACATCTGCCCTCTAACTTAGGATGCGCTGGGGGTACAGTGTGTGTTTTCTTCTTCTTTTTTTTTCCTTTGATGGTGCCTAAATCACATCTCTTTTGCTTCCTGATCATGCCAATGGCAGATAGGGAGAACAAAATATTCCCCTTCTCTTGACAACAGTTTTTTACAAGTCTGCAAGTTGTTAAAGTGCGGCCTTATTGAGCAGCTTGCGAGTTGTTAACAGGAACATGTTCAGACAAATGAGAAGACCAGGCTAAGCCTTGTTTCATAGGTTATATTTCCAGAGCTTTCTTTTGCTGTAGAAAAGAGCAAAAAGCAGGGGGAGGAGGGAGCAGAAGAATTTCTTCACATGTCCTACATGTGACATTTATGTTTATACACTGTAGCGATGTTAGCTTTTTTCGCAAGGGGGATGACACTGTGGACTTGAGTTCAGTTTGTGATTCACAAAAACCTCCCGTTCTTTGCTGCAGCACAGCTGTTTTGTGAAACTTACTGCTTCCATGACTATTTATTTGTGTGAGACGGTAAACTTGTTTGTGGTGTTCAGCAGGGATCGTGCTGCAGCTCCCAGCTGCCTCGTGCTGGACAAGTATGAAGCAGTTCATGACTCGCTCTTTCTACTTCACCCTGCAGGTTCCCAGGGAGGGCACTGAACCAGGTCAGAACTCCTGGCCCATGGCAGCCAGGCCCGGCCCTTCCCTCCTCATGGTGAGGCAATGACATCAGGAGCAGCCAGAAACAGAAAAGGGGAAAAAAAAAAAAAGTGAATCCAAAGCAGAGATAAACGGAGCTTGTTGCTCTCTTCTCCTGACTGCCTCTTCTTGTTGCATTGAGGATAGGAACCCAAAAGGTGGTGTTGACCAAGCTCAGCTGGTTTACCAGCTGCAATAATTCGAGCACAAGTGATGTAAAACATTTTGCTAACAGTTCTCAATATAATCACAGAAATTGAATACGATTGAGTCAGATCAGCAATGACCTGAAGTTTGTACCTGGCAGCAAACATTCTAGTAGAACATTGATGTGTCACTAAATCAACAGCACTCCCCAGCTCTTTTTTTTTTTTTTTTTAATAACTAATGCCAGCACATCACAAAATCCAAAGACAGTTTTGGCTCAGGTTGCTGGAGGACCAGCAGCAACACTGTATAAGAAACAACTATTTGACCCCTTATTATTACTCACAATTATTCAGCTTGGTTGTTCATATCCCTTTCACAGTGATTAACAGCTCTACTAGGCAAAAAGGGATTGCTCGTGGTCCTAAAATTGAATGAAGGGTTGCCAACAACTTTTACGCCCATCCTCTTCCAGGTAGCAAGGAGGTCTCGGTTCTAACACATGAACATGAGGGATTGAAACGTGAGCACACTGAAACATGTGCAAGAGTCTACTGATGAGAATCTGCAGTCTCCAGAGCTCCCATCCTGGGCCCCATTTCCTAACTTCACATCATCCTACAGCTCCTGCTCCCCCTATCTGAACTGGAGGAAAACAAGAACTCATTTTGTTTTGCTTGTCTCTTTTCCACAAGCAAGGTAGATTGTAAAGTTCGCAGAGCCCCACTTCATGGAGCAGTGTGAAACATGCTGGAGGCCTACTGTCCTGCAGTGCTGAGGCTGCAGCATAGCCTACTCTGTAGGCCTCTCAGTGCACCAGGCTGCAGATTTGTTGCTGTTTCTCTTGCAAGGACAGAAGAGTGCAGTGATCTCACTGTTCTTACAGATGGAGGAAACGTATTTCTGCACCTTAGTGCTGACACTGGACTTCTCATCATGTATTCAGACACTAAGACCTCATGGACTAATCTGCTTCCTTGAAAGTCTGTTTTCCTAAATGCAACAAAAGCATTTCTTTGCAATGCTAATGCTTTTCCAGGCAGCAGTTGGGCAAACTCTTGGAGAAGAGCATTCTCTCTGACTGTGTTCTGTTTCCCTCTGTGTTTCTGTGTTGCGCTATGTTTTTTTTTCCCACATACACTCACTTGCCTCTGTTCTAGCAACTACCAATGAACAAAGGATCAATTAATTTCCTCCCTCCCGCAAGGTGACGGCTGCGCTCAGCAGACTCCAGGGTGGAGGCAGCCAGTCCCACAGGGCAGCAGGACATTGTTCTGCTTGTAAACAGGGCAGCTTGTGAACATGTCACATTGCATTGCCTGAGGTGGCCTCCAGCAGATAAACACTCTGTGGTTCTGTGTTCATAAATACAAGGTAATGCGTCTGAAGAAAATTACTCGAACACATCCTACAGACTAGTGAACTGAAATCCGGCAGCAGCACTGATGGACGTATCACAAGTGTTGGAGACAGGCCCCACGCACCTGGGCAGCAGGAGCAGCAGCATGATGCCATGCAGGGCCAGGAAAGTCCAAAGAGAAGGTGGAGAGTTGCTTTCCCATAAAACAAAAACACCAATGCACTTGCATCTTGGGCACTGTGTATGGGTCTGGCTACAAGAAGACTTGTACAAGTAGGGGAACTGGGAGGGTGCAGAGAATGGCTGCTCTGTGAGAAGCTGAAACGCCTGGGAGAGGACAAAGGTGGCAGCGGATGCAGAACATTTCCACTCAAAGCTGCGGCGCAGGAAAAGGAGGACCTGTGGAAACCAACTGCCACTCGCTTTCTAATAGGTCCAAGAAAGTACTTTAGTATGGCAAGCGGTGAACTTCAGGGCCGGGGGGAGTTTCGGCGGAAGGGAGCGGGCAAAATCCCGGACCACGCGCACCGAAGAGCAGCCCTGACGAGGAGGCCGCCCCTGCAGGCGGCCCTCGCAAAGCAACGCAGAGGAGCGGGGCGACCCCAGGCGGAAGAGCGGAGACCGGGCACCCCGCAGCACCGGGCACCGCCCCGCGGCTCGGCCCTGCGCTCCGCCCCCAAAGCCCGGGGCCGCGCGGGGCCATGGCGGAGAGGAGCTGCCCTCGTGCCGCGCGGGCGGGCGGGCGGTGAGCGGCCGTGAGGGGGTCGGGACGTCCGGGGCTCGGCTCGGCATGGCGGTGCGGGCGGTGGCCACGAGGTGGGAGGGGGTGCAGAGGGGGAGCGCGGCTGCTGCCGCTGCCCCTCACGCCATTGTCTCCCGGCAGCGCCGTGCCTGGAGCGGGGCCGCCGCGGGGTCGCGCCGACGCGCCGGGGCTGCTGGAGTGCCGCCGCTGCCGCTACCTGCGTACGGGCCGGGGTGAGCGGGGCCGGGGGGTGGCGGGAACCGCTCCTTCTGTCCCGCTGCAGCGGGCGGCCCGGCCCGGCCCGGCCTTCCCACTGTGCCGGCGCACGGCGGCAGCAGCCTGGCACGCTTCTCCTTGCAGCGTGCTGCCAGCTGGTGGGAGCGCTGCTCGCCGCGCTCATCCTCGTCTGCAGCTCCGTGTCCTACGGCTCGGCGGGCGGCTACACGGGCGTCCCCAGCCTGGGCGGCATCTACTACTACATGTACGGCGGGGCGTACAGCGGTTTCAGCGGAGCAGACGGGGAAAAAGCCCAGCAGCTGGACCGGCGTTTCACCGAGCTCAAGATGCCCATAGCCAGGGCAGCGATGGCCGTGGGAGGAGCCCTGATGGTCTTCTCTTCGGCACTGATTTTGGTTGGCGTTGCACGGCTACCATGGCGTTTTCCAGCATGGCTCCTACTGGAATGCGTCCTGGACACAGCGGTTGCAGTGGGTTTGCTGACCGCTCTGTACTATTTCTTCCATCATCTGCTGGGCGTTTATGATTCATCGGTGTGTAAAGAGAGAGCACAGCTTTACCAAAGCAAAGGCTATCAGGGCTTTAGCTGCAGCATGCATGGGGCAGAGATTGCTGCTGGCCTCCTGGGCTGTGCAGCTGTCGTGGCATACCTGCTTGGTGCTGGCCTGGCTGTCAGAGGGTACAGAACAGTTCACAAACTGAAACAGAAGCCAGAACACACGTATGAGCTGTAGAATTTTTCCTCCGTGCTAGTACTTGTCCTGATTTTTGCCAGCCTTGTGGCATGCTTTTACTTGCATGTGGACAGCGTGTTCTTAATACTGTAAGAAAGCATTCACCAAGAGTAGAGCTCCAAATATAGCGAAACCAAGCTGTTCAAACTTGAATTTGCATTGTGCACATGAGACAGAGAATGCATCGCTAGCTGTTCTTATAAACGCAGTAATGCACAGGCTTTGTCTAAATAGCAAACTTGGTTTCGAATGCTTGCAGGCTCTGTGGCCTGGGACAGTAATTTAGCTTTGGAGAAGTCCTTGTTCCTAGATATAGATGATTGAAAGATTATGTACCTGAGCTCTGGGTTTCCTTTTAGTCTCCTGGTACTTGGGGAACATCATACCCAGAATCTCCCTAGCAGTAGGGTAGTTTGCATCAGCAGTTGCTCAGAGCACGTCAAGTAGCATGGCTGGGAGCTGCTGCAGACACACACGTGCTGGTGAACAGCTTCCTATAGCTGAATCTTTTACAAAGGGCCTGTGACTGTCCCTTGAGAACAGAACTCTTAAAAGTGAGCAACGAAGCAGATGGTTGTGGCTGCTGATTCCTGCTTCATAAAGGTCCCTTGGTGCTAAACAGGCAGCTTTAACATGGCCTTCATATTGCCATCAGAGACTCCTGAGATAGACTTGTGGAGTGGTGAACACACTCAGCCTAATTTGCAACGCAGTGCCTTCTTTTTGATCTCTCCTAATGAGAGCATCTTTCTGTATGGACCAGTCTTCTACATAACTTGTATACCACCATTCTGCTTAAGAAGACTCCCAGAGTTTGACTCATCAGACATAAGTTTTAAGAGCTCACAGAGGTGATTAAAGACAAAGGTGTGTCGTTCTAACATTTTTAGCATACAAGGTAGGGAAATGAGACTGATTTTGTACTGTTTATAAACAAATAAAGGTGAATTTTCTCTTCAGAAATTTGTTGGCTTTGTTTTTCATAGATTCATCAAAGAAAGGAAGTCTAGCACCAGATTCAGATATCATGCTCAGAATGAAAAGCCATTTCAGAGCAGTGCCCACAATGTGCATTACCCATGTGAGGATTAATAGACCAACTCCAGCCCTAAGGAAAAAAAAAATCCAAAAAGCAGTATACTAAACGCATGCTTTGTCATGGATTTATCTTGTTTCACCAGTGACTAAATCTTTGCAATTTCTGAAGCCACAGAGCACTTCTGGAACCAGAAATACAGAAGTAAATTGTAAATTGTAGTCCTTCAGGTGACTCCTGCTCCCTTTTAGCAGCCAGATGCACTGAGCGTTTGAATGCAGGGATTTACGTGGACAGTCCACTGTGGCCCTATTTCTTCTAATGATTCTGTCCTGCTTGCTTGCTGAGGTTACTTCTATGGAGCTGTACAGGGTTATTCAAAAGTTGACAGGCAAGATTCCTATGGTAGGGTACAGAGAGCTGCCCGATATTTGGTACTACAAACTCTACCCTCAGTGTTCTGCAAGCGGGTTTTGTATGGAAGGCTGATGAGTAGAAGTAGCACACAGCTCAAGGAAAGGAACCTTACAGCACAACTACAGCTAGTCACAAGTATGTGTGACTGGGATATTGCACACGCTCCCTCCAGTGCAGTAACAGACTCAGAATATATAGTTAGACAAAAGTAAAAATCTTTATTGCTACATCAGCTGAGAAGTTGATGCAAAAATATTCTTCCTTCCTGAACTGCTCTACGCAACTGAGTAAAGAATCATCAGAATAGTGTTTTCCAGCAATGGTATTTGCCTTTCCAATGCAGTACACACACAGGCCACACTGCTGCAGGTGCTTCCATGGAACAATCTATTCCTGCATACTGTAAAAGAGGAATTATTACAGCTGCATGCTAGAGTGTGATACATGAAATGTTTTCCTTTTTAAAACAGAAAGCATGAAAAAAGATAATAAGTGGTGTGCTGCGATATTTCCTTAACATGCACTGGATCATGAGTCAAAACAATAACATTTTAAAATGGGAAAAAAAAAGAAGAAAAATACACCGGAGTCTTCAGACTGCAAAGGAACAGCAGACAATGACTGCACAAAATGCAAGAGGTGAATCTACTGTCCAGAAATGCCCTTTGGCAAGTGACACAAAAGACACCATCCAGGAGGAGTGCAGAAACATCTGGAAGTCCCAGGGCCTTAACCGGGTCTTAAAATCCTGGGTACCAGAAATATTATTTCAGGTCTCACAGCAGACCTTCCCCCAGACAGGGAAATACCAACTCCTTCTTGGAACTGGATTTTTCCCTCCTGTCTACTTGAGGATTCTGATCAGATTCCAGCAGTCTACAGTGTTGTCTCCAGCAGGTCTGTTCAAGGTGCTGGGAGCAACTTTGAGACTATGCTTTATCCTCAATACTCAAGCCCAAACCAGGCACCAATGTTGCCTTTACTGGCTCATTTTGCTGACATCCTTCTGGTCAGGCCAGGGCAGGCAGGTGAGTGCCTTCAGTGTGCCTGTTCTCAGTGAGCATGCTTGGCAGTAGGGCTGGAACTACTGAAGGGACAGACAAATTAACTCCCCAGCCTAACCTGATTGTGGCCACCTGGAGCATGGCAGCTCTGGCAGCAGTCAGAGAGCTCAATGAACCCACGCTGATAACCTCTAGCAGTAAGAAAGAATGGAACATTCTTAGTGATGTGGCTCTATGGAAATGATGTCATCTGCAAGAGCCACACGCAGAATTCAAGGAAGAGACCAGAAGAGAACAGGAGGAGAACTGTGAGGGAACACACCTTCTCTCCTCTGCTATGAGGCCCTCGCTAGACTTTCCCATTCAAAAGTGCTCCACCTACAGCAACGCTCCTCAGAAGTCTGAGATGTATGTCGGTGTTAATAAGGATGATGAGGAAGACAAATGAAGTTTGCTGTCTTCAGAGAGGCCAAAAAACAAAAGAAGGTGGTGAAGGGATCACTCAGGCTGCGCTACCCAGACTAAGAGCAACAGTTCATACTATTAATCTAATTGGAAGCAGCGGTGGACTCTACAGCGTTTTACAGAACAAGCCATATTCTGCCACAAAAGTTCATACCCGTAGAAAACGAACTCCCTTTCTGCCTCGAAACCAGAAACAGCCCCGGAGGAAAGGCTGAGTAGTGGTTCTGCGCATTCCATTCCGAGGAGATCAGAAACTTGCAAGCTCCACTGTGGAGCTTCACTTAATCCTGTCCTTTCCCTACTGAACTAGGCATGGTCATTTATGACAAACTCCCCATGACCACAGCGATGTTCCACACAATGCTAATGGTTCAGGCTGGCAACGACACACTGGATTTTTCACATCAGTGCAAGAAAGAGTCCTGGTTTGCATTGACATCTACCATTCCCCTAGTGCAAGGTTCATCACAATCTTACTCGGAAAGAAGCGTATATTCCTGCATCAATCCCACATTGAACAGAGCAGGTATCAGACACTGTTGGCCTGGGCACAGATACTTGGTGACATTATTCCCAGTGAATGAACAGAAGGCTACTGTCAAATACATTGAGGTGAGCCATTTCTGCATACTTAATATGAAGAGAACCTGAGAGAACTGAGTTTCATAGACTAAAACTTTTCTGCTGCTGTTTCTCTGCCTGAGGAATTTAAAATGCTGTCTCTGTGATCCTAAGAGTGAGCATTTTTCTCCACATAAAACAGACAATTAAACACAGCCAAAACTTACGAGTTTGGAAAAAAGTTGGGCTGTTTCATGATTACACCATAACTAGTGTAAGGTATATCCCAAAAAGTTGCTCTTAAGTTTGGTAAAAATACATTCTTTTTCCCTAGTGAGAAATTCAAGGAGCTCTGAAGTCTGAGCATAACTCCTGTAGATTTTGTCAAAAGATCTATAATATTGGAATCCCACAGGTTGTCTGCACAGCATTCCTTCAAATCAAGGCCTGAACTTGATCCAAAAATATACAACTCAAGCTCCTCAGAGATCTTGAGAAGAAACTTTCACATTTTCTTCATAAATATAATTAATAAAGAAGAAAAGGCACTAGCCCACATTATAGTCCAGATTATTGCACCACCAATGTGACAGGGGCAACTGCTGTCCAGCTCTCTGCCAGCTAGGGAAGACACCTGCGTGCTTTGGGGGCCACGGTCTTTTCACAATGCTTCCACAAGACGATTACAAAGAGAGCCCATTTACCCTTGCACCAAAAATCTTAGTGGTATCATGTGACAGCTGCAGGCTGGGCATTTCACCATTAGTGGAACTATTTTAAACATCTCTCTGCCAGTGCTGATAAAGATATTTTTAAGGTGAAAAGTTCTTTTTTCCTTTTTTCCTCCTCTTCCACTGAAAACTAAGTAGAAACAAAGATACTTTCACCTTGGTTTGTAGCCTAATTGGGCACACGACAAAACACAGGTTGCTCTGGATTTGGACTATGACTCCTGCTTTCAGATGCAAGCAAAAGTGTTGTGGCTGACAATGCAGTTTATGTTGGTGGAAATGAGTACTGAAAGCTTCCCTAGCATACAAAGAGCAGCCCAACTGCTTGCTAGCCTTAGAGCAGTACACCACTTACACTCTGACTTCCTCTTGGACTGAAACCAGCAGGAGCTCATGGTTTCATGTTATGTCTTCTGGATATGGGAAGCCTCTACTATGAGGCACCTCTGATGAAGGTGGACAAGCTGCTGAGCCTGCTCTGCAGCTGGAAGCACTAGTTCTACATGTTACTCAATCACTAAGTCCAGAGCTGATGCTCCATGTAAAAATGCATCAGTAGACACCCACTTAAAACCCAGCTGCGTTTTCTCATTCTGCATAGGCTGATCCCATTATAATTCTCACTCTACCCTGCACCAGTGCTCATCAGAACACCCATACCCTGAATCCTCAAATGCCCTAACAATACCCACTGGGAACATCAGCTTCCCCCGCTCCCTCCCACCTGTTGTGGACAGGGGTACTGGAGTGCTCTTTCCCCTGGCCCTAAGTAATAAAGTGCTGTGCTGAAGGGGAAGAGAACAAGCTTAAGTGCAATCAATAAAAGTGCTTGCAATTCATGTAGGAAACCATTCTTGGGTCAGCTTCATTCCAACTGGCTGTATTCTTTCAAGGAACAATGAAGTCAGGTGCTGCCAGGAGGGCCCATGTCAGAAATATTCAGACTCCAAACACTGCATATTGGCCCCTCAACAGCCTTCCCTTTCCCCCTCCCCCAGTAGACCAGCCCCTTTCCTACAGAGCTGGCAGAACCTCAGGCTTTAAGGAGTAAAAGGGAGGCACCAGAACACCTGCCTTCTTCCTAGTGCTTGCATAATTTCCAGACAGTTCCAAACAGAGCACAGCAGCTGATCTGAGCGCTCATAGAACAACAGACTCTACAGCAAAAAGTAGACAGCCCAGATCTTAGCACTCCCAATTTGTTCTCCATTCTGTTAAGGAAGCAGCAGATGCCTGTACGCCTTGCAGAGCCCTGCTCCCCTTGGGGGCATGACAGCCCTCACAGGATAGAGCTTCCTGGGACAGACAAAGTGGGAGCAGTACTTGTAGGATTACAAAGCTGTGTCAAACTCCTCTGTCAGAGCCACTGCAGGTTCTTCTTTTTTCTGCTCCTGATCTGTTCCAATCTCCTGGTGCTGCTTCATTTGTTCTTTCACTTCCTCCTCCAGATCAGGTGGCACCACTAATTGATCCTCTGGCTCCATCTGGGATGGAGCAGCAAAATAACCTGTCTTCTTCTTGGGTGCCTCTGTGGCTACTTCAATGAGGTTAAGGCTCTCCTCCAAGGGCACTATGGAACCATTGGAAAGCTTCTTTCCATAGAGACAGCACGTGGAAGCAGATTTCTGCAGTTCACACTTTTCCTTGACCCCTCCATGCACAGCCGTGCTGTTTATGCTGTTCTGTCTCTGAATGATGAGGACAAGTCCAGAGTCATCCTCTACCCCTGGAGCAGAGGAGCTGTACTCTAAAGCAGGAGGTTCAAACTCCAGGCTCTTTCCTTTACAGCAGTGGATGTCCACTGCTACCTCCACTTTACTGCCATTTGTCATCACACCTTCCACAGGCTGCTCATCGTCACTATCCAGGCCATTGTCAGACTGGTTACTAGAGAAGGTGGCACTGGAAGGTTGGCGCTGAAAGATGCTTGAGGGGAGCAAAGGATGCAGGCTGCAACGTCGCTCTTGTCGTGGTAGCAAACTGCCATCAAGACCAACTGCACTGTGTTCATCTGAAGCAGTAGAGCCCACCTCACTGCTAACCTCAGAAGCAGACAGTTCACTACCGAGCTCTGAAGCAATTCCGCTGCTAGAGGAAGGCGTCGCTGTCTTGGCAGTGGTAGAACTAAATCCCCCAGGCCCTGGTAAAGAGAGGCCATGCATCTCACACGTGCAGTTGTCCTCGCTGATGTTCAGATACACCACCACTGCACCTACATTGTCCTGGCAACCGTAGCTTTGGGCTAATGTGCAGAGTTTCTTTGCAGCAGCTAGAGGGTCATGAAGATGGCGCACAGCTGAGACAGCCTCTGCGTAAGAAAGGTGTTCCCAGAGCGCTTTGTTCCCTAGAAGTAGCAGCTCATCTTGTACAGTCAGTGGAATGGAACTGACATGTGGCTTGGGCAGGATCCAAGGGTGCAAGTATGTGCAGCCTAGCATCCGAGTACAGCAAGTTACGCCATTTACCTTATTGTCCTGCAGACAAGAGAAACAAAGCAGTAGCATTAGATCTGGTATTAGATCATTTGGAAAGCACTCTTTACCCTGCCCATGAACTGGTTTTGAGCCTTGAGAAACACCAATACACAGATAACAGATACAGCACACGAGAAAGGGATCTAGGTCCAGGTTTTAGTCAAAGCGCTACAGAGTACAGCATCTGGCAGAACACAAACAGGTTATCCCTGTCACAAACCCTTCCAGCAGATAGCCTCAAACTTTTTAAAAGACCCACTGGGCATAAAGCTAATATGAATGGCACTAATTTCCCAGTTCTTTAGTGACTGCATCTTTTCCAGTTCTTTGGAAGTAAAAGGGAAGTTCAAAGTTTTTAGAAAGTTAACCTTTAAAATGGTTTCTGGAGAATTCTCTGATGTTTTTGCATAAAAAACACTGAACAATTTAGCACTTTTTTGTGCACAATTTCCACCTTTTCCTACCTGATATCCACTTTTGTATGTCTCAACGGCCACTAATCCTGTAGACTGTCCTCCAAGGACAAGAAAGTAAAACAACAGATCACAAATGCTCATGCAAGTATGCTCAGCAAATATGAAACAGAGTAACTAACTAGAAACTATAATGAAAAATAGTTGTGTAAACAGCTATGCATAAATAACCATGCTTCTGTTCTATGCTTGCTTTACGAAAGATTGTCAAGCACCTAATTCTGTGCAGAATTAAAATGGAGAACTTCATGTGAATTTTGACTATGTGCTTACTGGCCACGTGCACCAAGCACGAAATCACTCTCTAATGGGAATAACACCTTCAGTGAATAAAACATGGAAGAAATCCAAAGACAGATATTTGAGTCATGCTTTTCCTGAAATACCAAGGATAGACAAGGTATTTTGTGAGTTTTGAGACGAGATGATTTCTCAGGCTCTGCTCTGTTCCTCCATGGCTCTTCTCCACACTCACCCATGTCATGAGCAGTATTATGTACCACCCTCCACATCCCCATTTATTTCCACATCTATTTTCTTATTTCTCCTTCTCCCCTCACCCATAGCATTCTGTACCCGTAATTCTCAGGCCGTGATGGGTATTTAAGGAACATGTAATTCTGAACAGCTAATCAACAAGAGAAACAGAACAGAAAGCAACAGGTAAGTCATCTGAAGACCTTCACGCCATCCTCTCTCCTGCAGTTTTGTGCAGGCAACAAAGCTCAGAATGACGAGTACTTGAAACAAGCTTTTACTGGAGGGTGGAAGTTGAAGTGAGGAGGGTCCAAACCAACCTCTGTTATAATTGCTTTTTGTTCCTTGATTCTCTTGGCCTCTTCGGTACACTGCTCAAGACTGAAGACTTTGGAGAGGAGCAGTGGTTTTCCACTTCGGCACAGAACGGCTTGGCACGTTCCCACATTGGCCACAGTCAGAGAAAAGGTGCTCGCCGGATCAGCCATATCATGATGAATATAGCAAAGGACAGCAGAGGAACCCAGCTTCTGCCCAGCCATGCCCAGCTTCCTGTTGAAGGAGAAGACGTAGGAAGGCTCCAGACTTCACAACAGGCATTTCGGAGGGCTGCCTCACCCCACCTGGCACATTAACTGATGTACCTATACAGGTCCCACCCAGGACCAGCTTGCTCACTGTCATACCTGTGGGAGACCAAGAAGGTGTTGGACATGAACATCGTGTCCGACTGCTGTACCTCCTCCAGGAGCACATCGGCCATGGTGCACTGCAGCAGGCGTGGCAGCTCCTCATTCTTGTCACCATCAAACATGCCATACACAGCCTCCATCCCTTCTGCAAAGCTCCCCAGTGCCAGGGACGACACACACAGCCTGTTAGAAAAGCATACTGGGAAAATTAATCTGCCTCAGAGGATTGTATAGTCTCCAAAACCACAGCCAGCAGGCACCTTGCCATGAGTACTGTTCTCACAAGGCAGCAAAGCTGCTGTCCTGACATCCACTGCCCCATGACATGTTCAACTGTTGTTTATTAATGGAATGCCTGGACCCTCTTTGACCACACTAAGAGAAAAATGGATGTAGTCTGCATGCAACAGCAAAAGCATCTCTGTTAGAGTGGAAAGCCTTGCCCAGGGGTCCCAAGATAGGCATGACAAATGGTGGTAAACAACACTGACACTAAGCAAGAGATTCAGAGAAATGGGAACAGATGAACTATTCAGCAAAACGTGTCTGCTTGGGTGCTTAGCAGTGCGCTCCACCTAGCACCTCAAGGAGACAAAGTGTCAGGGTCCAGCAGACCATGATACTCACTTATTTCTTTGCCCTGCCATCTCAGCTACTCCGTGACTCCAAAAGGTAGAAGTGAGTGCAGAGTCTGTTGCAAGGGAGGGCTTCGCATCAATCTTCAGCGTGGTAATGTGACTACAGAGAGAGAAGAAAACAATTAATTCTTCTCTCCCAGACACTATGCTGAAAAGCTTGTTGCCGAAGGGCCATGTCCACTCAAGAATTTTAGACAGCAGCAAAGAGAGGAATTTAAGGTCTCGGCATTCTGAAGATGTTAGACTACATATGCCAGACGCAGCTGGGAGAACCTCCACTTGGGAAGTGTTTTGCTCTGATGATTTGAACCCAGCCCTTTCCCTTACTACAGGATAGAAAGCTTCAGCTGCCTCAGGCAGGGAACACTGTACAATTACACAGTGTTGTGTTACATACGTTGCTATCCCATTTCCTCTCCTGGGAAGAGATCCCCTTTCCCGTGCCTGTCACTACTGGCTTTGCAACTTCATGACTCTCACCTGAAGATATCCAGTGTCTTGTGTTCCAGCACCAGGTTTGTGTTTCCAGTCAGGTCCAACTCTTGCAAAGCAGCTGGCAGTGCCTCAGGGATTAGGATATCATTTAATTCATTGCAACTCAAGTCCACAATCTGCAGTAGAAAAAAAAAGTATGACGACAAAGAACATATTCTCTGTTCTTTCATGTGATCAGTTATCAGTTATTCCAGTGCTCTGTCCTAACATCAAATGATCTCACTACTGATGATCCCACTATCGACTGTATCCCACAAACGGCCCATGAAAATGGTCATGACCTATAAGACTAGGTTACAGACAGTGACGATGAACGAGAGTTGAGCCATCTTCAGTCAGTTAAGACAGGCAACAGATCTTGAATATGTATTTTGTGTCCTCTTCACAAGCTGACTGAGCAAAATACTGAGCTCTCCAGTTCTTCTTGTAGCAGTTACTCTTAATTCTCCTACCCAAATTTCTTCCTGGTATCTTACTACCTTTTATGTAAGAATACCTGTATATGAGGTAAATGCAGGATCTCTGGAAAGATGCTGATGTCATTAGAGTGTGCAATAAGTGTATGAAGTAGCTTGCAGTTTGCCACAGTTGTGGGAATTGTTTTCAGTTTGTTGCCACTCAGATTCAGCTCTTCTAAGTGTTCCAGCTTACTGAGTTTGCTGAAAGGGAAACAAAAGAATATCATATCTTAGAGGCCAGAAGATAACACTTTCTGGAACTGCAGATAAAGTATCCACAGACACTGCCCTTTACAAGCTACATTTCTAATTAACTGATATGAGACTATGAGTCATGTATTTACCTTGCAGGGAAAGCCTGTAGGTTGTTGTTTGCCAGATGCAGGATCCGTAGGTTCGTGTGTCCCACCAAGACAGGGATGCATTGATCTGTGAGGTTGTTATTGGTCAAGTAAAGCATCTGCAGCATGCTCAGACTCTCCTCCCCTGTACATGCAGAGGGCAAGGACTCCAGGCTATTTGCAGACACATTCAGGTACCTGAGGCTAACCACAGCAAATGCAAAAAAATCACACCTCATCTAAACCACTCCATTAACAGCAGGAAAAGTAGCTATACAGCTATAAAATCGTCTGTGCAGATGGAGCAACAGCAGTAGGCAGGCAGGTCAGACAACACAGTGTAACATCCCTACTCACATTAAGATTTATGAGTCTAGAAAAGATTATTAGCTACGTGTCACTGCAGATGCATGCAGCTGTTTACAGTAAATAGTGGGTACTGCAGAATAGATAGAAAAGGAGGAAGTGGATAATACCGATGGAAGAAGACTACATAAACTTCTACTCTGAGTCTTTTAAGGGTTGACTCAAGTCTGAACAGACAAACAGTAAGGGTCTATCTTGCTGTTCTTTTGAGACCTGTTGTACTTTCTGCAGTAACATCTGAAAATCCACATGGCTCTTCTTTGCTCCTGAATTTATACACTCATTCTGAAGACAAAGCTTGCCAGGCAGTAATGTGACCTTAGAAGCAGTTGCAACTGAAGTTAATACCATGACTGGCTGTTAGGTTAGGCACATATCTGTTTCCCTGTAATTAAATATTAACATGGACTGATTCTCTCACACCAGCTGGATGACTTCTCTCATAGCACCTGAACTACCTCACCATAATCTCTTATGCAACTGGCAATAAAGCCCACAACACCTCACAAGCACAATCACGCAAATATCACTACTAGCCTCCACAGCTTCAAAGGTTAATGCAGACAGAACACCCATGATACTGTCACTCACTTCAGAGCCTTGACAAAGAGTGTCTCAGGGAGTTTAGTCAACAGGTTGTGCTGAAGGTCCAGCACCTCTATTGGAATGTGCTCTAGAAGAGGTGGAAGGCTCTGAAGATTATTGTGCCCCACTGTCAATTTCCGAAGGCTCAAGCTGCTGAGGATCCTAGAAAGAGAGGGTCTGTTAGTTCAGGTTGGTTCAGTCCTCTTCACATCCGCAAAATGGGAAAAGGGAATATTTAATCACTTATAATTTGACTGTACAACAGAGAAAAAATGAAGTACGCTGATCCCTAAAATATACAGAATGACAAAGCAGAAAAACGTGGAAAGATGCTTCAGTCACTCTATGCTCAGAAGCGTATCTGCATTTCCTTTTGTGCTACGGCAGATAGACTCGAGTCTGTGTGCACATACCCAGCATTCTCTCATGTAGGCAAGGACGAGAAGAAAGCCACAGAAGATAGGTTTAAATGCCTCTTTAAACTTGTAGGCAGAAAGAAGTGCTTCCCCTGTGCCAGCATAGATTCAGAACTTTAACAGACTACTTAGCACTTCTGTAACGTTTCTGATGCTGTTACATTTTTCAGAATTGTAGCGCTTATTGAAAAGGCCTCTATCCCACTAACTAATAATGGAAGAAGTTTTCAGAAAGGCCACCTGAACACAACTGGACATAGCCTAGAACTACCCTGCCCTTTTTGGTGAGGTGATAATTTGGAATTACAACCTTAGAGTCCTGTACAGAACAGCTTTGAAACATTAAACGCAAAAGCTGCATTAGCGCACTGCTCCACGCAGGTCAATTAATTCAGTTGCTTTCTGATTTCATAGAATAGTTTCAGTTGAAAGAGACCTCTGAAGATCACCTAGTCAAATTTCAAAGCTACACTGGGCAAAAAGCTATTCAAAATTTAGACACACCAATTTCCACGCTCAAGCTGACTCATCCAGATCTGGCTTCTCTGTTCACAGTGATTACACTACTTTGGTACAATTTTATTTTCAGATAATTAAAAGACAACTTCATGATGAACTATAACCTGTTGCGCAAGGCTTTTTTTTATGCTTTAGTCTGCTGGATAACCCTGATCATTCAAAGTTCACGTTAGCAAAGTTGTAACTTGAAAGAAGATATACCTATGGTGTTGATGATGGCAGACACACATAGAAGAGATCCATAGAGGATACAGTAACTTCCAGTACTTATATATTTTTTAAAATTCAAGTATTTTTAGAGATTTCTATTTCTGAGTCTGATTTCCACATGTCTGTTATATGTAATACACTTAAAACGTGGTGTTTTTCCACACAACATGAGAAGGAGCACCACCTATTAGAGTAGGTCCAAAGGAGGGCCACGAAAACGATCAGGGGCTGGAGCACTTCTCCTATGAAGACAGGCTGAGGCAGTTGGGGTTGTTCAGTCTGGAGAAGAGAAGGCTCCAGGGAGACCTTACAGAGGCCTTCCAGTACCTACAGGAGGCCTACAGAAAAGATGGGGACGGACTGTTCGTCAGGGACTGTAGAAATAGTACAAGTGGTAACAGCTTTAAACTAAAAGAGGATAGACTTAGGTTACAGACTAGGAAGAAATTCTTCACTACAATAGTGGTGAGACTGGAACAGGCTGTCCAGATAAACTGGGAATTCCATATCCCTGGAAGTGTTCACGGCCAGGCTGGATAAGGCTTTGGGCAAAATGATCTAGGGGGAGGTGTCTCCTACCATGTCATGGGAGTGTGGTAGCACTAGATGATATTTAAGGTCTCTTCCAATCCAAACTATTCCACTATTCTGTGATCAATCAGCATGGCTAAATTTATAAGTTCCCATTATCTCATCCTTGCTACATTCTTTTCTTGCCTTTGATGCACAGTCTTGTCTCTGACAACCACTAGAATGTCACTAAGAACATTTCCTATGCTTGCTGCTTTAACTACTTCAACCATTTACATTTCTTCACTGCAGCCTACCACTGCATTCACATTTCAGTATAGCTGATCCAGACACACTCATTCATTACAGTCACACTCCCTACTAAACACACGTTCAGCCAAAAACATCTGTGCTTTGGTTCTTCTCACAATATCCCTTGTACCTCAAAGAAGTCACTATAAATATCAACAAAATCATATTAGGTCTTGGTTCCCATTTACCACATTGCTGCATAAGTTGAAAAGGGAGCAGGGAGAAAGGAGTTGGCTGATGATGTTCATGAAAGCTATCTTTGAGATAAACTATATTGTATCTCTGTGGTACCTACTTATGCAAGTTAACTGGTGAAAACTCCGGGGTGATGCAAGGTATGTTAGAGCTTCATCTATAATTTGTGTTCACAGATACTATTGTGACACAAAGTTAATTCATAGCAGTGTGTTTTACCTCAGGTGCAAACTTCTGGCAAAGAATGGAACTATTTGGCCCCTGTTAATCAAGAGGTTAATTTGGAAGTCAGTTCTTTCAACACATGAATGCAAAGTATTTTGGAAACCGCACAGAGAAAGTAAGTCGATTATCTATCTGCACAACAAGGAACAAAGCAAGTGGAATAACACTGCTTCTCTCTTCTCAGTCACCACCCCATAAAAGAAAGCTCAGATCTGTACAAGAAAGTAGTCTGCTGACCTTGATGGGAGTTCCACAAGGAGATTGTAGCTCATGTCCAAAATTTCCAGTTTCTTTGCTTCACAGGCCCAATCTGGGACACACTGCAGCTGATTGCTGAGAAGAGCAAGAGGAAAAAGCTAGACACCAGCACTTGATATGGAATATGTCCTGTCTGAACACTGCACAGTACTATTGACAGCCAAATGAAAAACAACAGGCAAAAAATGCACCACAGTACCTGAGCTAGTCACATAGCATTTATCTCTTGGCCAGCTGTGTAATGCAACATGATTGGTAGGAAGTACTGTTGCAAGGCTCTGATGATCACACCTTTTTTTTTTTTTCAAGCACTGATATAGCAGAACAAGCCACCTTATGCTACCCATCTCATGTGCTTCAAATCTGAACTGAAGCAGGAGGTGATCAGATACCCTGGGCATCCTATTTTACAGGTCTGACAATCCTGCTACTAGGGCAGATGTAGGAAGTGAAGACAACAGTCGTCATAACCAGCACGCAGTCTAAATATTTGCCCCACAGATTCCCACCATTCAGCCTAGTAAGTTGTTGCAGGTTCAGTGGCCCTTATTTGGCCTATTTTGCTCATTACAGCCTACAGCTGAAGGACAGCCCGTCACATAGATGGGTCAGACTGGTTCAGAGGGGCTGCTGGTCTGCAACAATTTCATCATTCTTCAGTACTGGGCTTTCCCGTTCTATTGCGAAGATGAAATGCCTTTTCTCAATTGCTCTCAACTCTTTCAAAAGCTTAACAGTTCCAGAAAATGTCTGCACAAAACATTAAAGTTGTTCAGATACTTGCTTAATATTCTGTGGTGTATAGTCACTTACTGGGCAAGTTCTAGACATGTCAGTTGACCAGGAACTGGATAAACACTGACAGCTGTGAGACCTGATGACGTAAAGCAAATAAATATTACTGCAGAGCTCCAGAGGGAAAACAGCAAAGATGCACACAGACTAGCTAGCAAGTGACACCCACAGTCTTACTCAGCAGACACTCAATGTCTCCACTCATCTTTCCTAAGACAGAGTTCAAACTTCATACATCTACTATGTATGACAGCTTCTTGCTGTCCAGTTCTCTGCCTGCCACATGGGACACCAGAATAAAGGAGAACAGTGCTTCTATGTGTGGACTCCCAAACAATTCTCACTGGAAGACAAATACCTTGGATGGCAACTCAGCACTATACGCTTGCTGTTACACAGCTTGTGCACATATATCCATAATACAATCCCTATGAGCAGACCTCAGAAGCCCCATCACATATGCTCTCAATAATATTAGTACATATTAGTATTTTTGTGAGAGGAGATAGCAAAAAGGCTGTTTCCTTTGTTCCCAGGACTTGAAGGAAGAAGGCAAATGAAGAACACAAGGGCACGTACAGTTGTTGTTAGCATGCAGAGCCCGAAGGGAGAAGCCACTCAGTGTCAACTCTTTCAGCTTATTCCGCTCACAGTGCAGCTGCTCCAGGCTGCCCAATGAGCTCAGATCCAGATCTGTCAGCTGATTGTCTCGCAAATCCATGTAAGTCACGGATTTATTCCCCTCCAGAGTGTCAGCTGCTGCTCTCTTCAGGTTGTTCAACCTAAACACTCCGAAATGAGAGGTACAGTCAGAAATTAGAACACTGAACACTGTACATGAGTCAGAAGAGAGAAAGGTAGAGCTCCAGCAAAGGCTTTCTTCCAAGTACAGTGAGATGTATGAGTAGCAACGATAGATTTCAGACAGTGAATGTGAAGAATAACAGCTCCTGTCTGCACAGCTAGGTGAAACAATTCTACTCACTTCCCAGTGCTTAAGAGATTCTGAAGACCACAGTCTATACAATTCAAGTCAGATCACTGGAAAGTTACTTAGCACTGACAGAGCATGCAAATGCAGAGACTAGATACTACACTGCCTTGTTATAGACAAAAAGTTCTTTGTCCTTTTCGGAGAACTCTGCAACTGGCAGCCTGGAGAATCTGGAATATACCTCTAGAGAGGAAAAAAACAGCAATAAAAGCCCAGGAGAGATACCTAAGCTCACAATAATAGCATATCAAAAGAGGAACCTAGAGTACTAAGTGACATCCTCTGGTATCCCTTCCATGGCAGGGGATTTGGAACTAGATGATCTTTATGGTCTCTTCCAACCCAAACAATTCTATTGTTCAGTAGTTTCAAGCCCTGCTCAGCTGACCTTGTTTCTCTAAACAAATCCTGCACATCCTCAGAAATTGGACTTCCTAAAATTTAAAAGAATCAGCAAGTGGGAAAAAAAACCAACACGTGGTTTATGGTAAGATGTACTATAATTTAAACAGTTCCTCTACTGTAAATAGAAAGTAACATTCTGTTTCTTTTATATACGTGTACATATACACATCTAAATAGATACACATGTATACATACACACATGCACACTCGCACATGTACACACACCCACATACATAAATGCAAATCTACCCCTTACCTCAGGTCCACGCTTTTGATGTGACTCATACGGTTCAGCACTGTAAGGTCCAGGCTCTCTAGCAAGTTCCCTGCCATGGCTATTTTGTCTAAAATGGTGAGTTTCTCACAAACTGCTGGCAGCTCACAGAAATTATTGAAGGAAAGCCCAAGACAGCTGAGCTGTTGCAGACTTCCAAGCTCTTCTGGTAAGGACGTGAGGAAATTCCCATCAAGCCAGAAGCTCTGGAGACTACAGTAGTGAAAACCAAAAGAAATCAACCAAGCAACCAACAGAAAAGAAAACAAAAAAAGAAAAAATACACTAAGTAACTCAGCAAAGAGTAGTGATGCCACATTCTGTATTTTCAGTGAATTGAGTGTGGTTGTTTTTTAATGGTACCTAATAGTTAACTTTATTCTGTACACATAAAGTTACCGGAGTGCTTTTATCATTTATATTTTATAGGCATGGAACTGTGTACATGCAATGCCAAATAGTTTCTAAATTATAATGGAGGTAAACTTCCGGTTGTGGCAATGTTTACAAGTTACCATAAGCAAAACACAAATCTCTCCTTGCTTTGTAACATGCTGGACAACATTTAGAAGATCAGTAACTGAACAGGCCTACCTGACTGCCCATCCCATAGTAACAAGAGCAACAGAAAGTCACAGGCACCTTCATCACACCATCACTGCAGTCCAACATCACTATTACAGCACTCACTCACAGCGACTGCACCTATGGCACAGCTAAATCACAACTCCAACCACCCTAAAGCTATGGCAACAGATTTTTTACATTCTAGTCTCCCTTGCAGCCATTCAGAAAGGAGTATTTTCCAGGGTAGCAAAATAAATTGTTTTGAAATTTGTGTAGCTTTTGAAACTTCAATCTCCAAAGTAGAATTCTCTTATGACATGTTCCAACAAAGAACTTTCTCAACAGTGGTAGAAAAACACTCTGAGGATATGACATGTCCTTATAGAGAATGAGGGCTCAAGAGATCATGAAGATAACTGGACCCACAGCAAAGTTGTAATCTTCTGAAAACCCTAAGCCTTGCATACCACTTTTTCCTCATCTTGTATAGCACCAAAAGACTGCTCTGGAAATGCCTGTGCATTTAAAAAAAAAAAAAAAGATACAAGCTGGAGGAAGAGCAGGCCACAATGAACCAACAGGTCCATATCAGTGTTTATTCAACAAAAAGTAGTAACAGCTTTGTAATTAAATTTATCCAGGCTTAAGCATTTGTGCATCCTCGGTATCCGCTGAGGAAACTGTAGAAGAGTTTTACTCCAGCTCTCATTTAAAGACAAAATTTTCAGAGGAGGTTGCCCAACTACTTCCATGTTAAAGATTTCCTAACACAACAGGCAGCTAATTGTGTAGGAAGCTATCAAAACATAAGTAGTGCTGGGAAAAGAACTAGATCTCTGTGAGAAGTTACCACAGAAAAGCTTTATACAACAAATTAATACTTTATTATAACAACTGCATCACTATTGAAAATATTAAACACAAATAATAATTTCAGAAAGTCACATTCCTCTGCAGAAAAATGCACACTGACATATGTGAGGAACAATGTCTTTAAACAATGCTTCCCCTTTATGAAGCTTCCTCATCTTTTCTATATCAATAGCTGTAACTTTCTTATTGTAGTGAGCAAATAATGGCATCTGAGATTGTTTATTCTTGTATATTAACTTGCAAACAGTTAAGTAATCTGTAATCCCTTTTGTGTAAGACATTTATAAATACTGAAGTAATATAATCAGCATGTTCTTGCCTGTAAAAATGAAGGCCATAGATGAGAATTTGAGGCACATATGTTTTTCTGCAGCATGCTCTTCAGAAACTCTTAAATGTTATTACATAAACATACTAATATTTGTGTTTAATCAATAAGGCAACGTCAAAGTAATAATGAAGAAAACAATTAGAAGAAGATGTAGGAGGAAAACAAGGCAGGCAATGAAGGAATACAAAATGGCAGCAGATGGAAGAGAAAACAAGATGGATTCAAAACTACACTGTTGATTATAAACTCTTCTTGAACACAAATTTGCTTCCAAGAAAGGATAAATATACATTGCTAAACAGCAGATGTGATGCACATCAAGAAATCATAAGTCACCCCAAAATAAAAAACCCACAAAAAAGCAAACCCCACAGAGAACAGAAAAAGCTTCAGTGGGAGTATATTCATAGGCTTAGAAGCCTTCAAGTCTATTCTAGTTTGGCCAGGCAGCACCTATGGTTCAAGGCACAGTAACTAACCTAAGTGTCTTCCTAGGCCACCCCAAAACAGGCAAAATCCATTGCCTCCTCTGTTACAGAACTGCTTTACCTTAGCTATTTTAAACTATTACTAGAATAAGGAGGAAGTTATAATTGATGACTTGCTATATACCAATGACTTTAAAAATGACAACTATCTAAATATTCTGTAACATCTAACTTTGAAAGAAAAACAAACCATATTGTACCTCTTGGTTCTCAGCCTTCGACTGGAGTCAACCAGCACTCAGTCTCCAGGGACTAACAGGTTTATGAGCACTTATACTTTCCATATCATACCTCTACATCAGCTGTGCTATACCAAAACACCAAGAAAGTTTATAACCACAGAAAAAAGAAAAAAAAAGCACTCACTTCAGCAGCTTGCCAATCTGGCTTGGCAAGTGATAAAGTCCATTACAGGACATATTGAGTTCAGCCAGAGTAGAGATCTCACACAACGATTCAGGAAACTCTCCCAGTCTATTATGAGACAGATTCAAGCTCTTCAACTGAGAAAACCTAGAGGCAAGAATTTCAGTTAATTAGCCAACGTCCATAGTCTCAAAGCAAACAGTCACAAAGGCTTTTAAAGTCTTTGTACACGACGATACAGTCAGCTGAATCACTATGGCAGCTTCTACACAAATATTATTTTAAGTCACTGATATTTTGTATCTCAGTGGTAACGCTGAAAGTGATCAAATAACACATTTTTACAGCAGAAACAGACAAGAACCTTTTAACATGACCCCTGACAGACTCCCTCTGAGCGACTAAGATGAACTAAAAGAAAGTTCTCAGTGCAATGAATTCACCTTCCAATAATTATTTGAAGTCTAAATTGTGAAGCTGTGTAAAAGAGGAGTTCAATACATTAACTGGAACTACTTAGAAAACAGATTAACAGAGGGGAATATCCGTTCAAGGGCAGTACAACAGAAGGCATGGCAGAGCTGTAAAATGGAACGGCAAGGACGTGCTGACTCTGCACTGAGCAGCCTCGGGACCAGTACCCAGAGGTCCTTGAAAGGACTTCCACACTGAAAGTGCCATGTGTTTGGCAGACCTACCACAAGCACAGCTGTGTGCAAGTACAGTGGTGGCCTTCACAATCACTACAGTCCCACACCTGTGCTTAACAGTGTTGCCCTCTTTCTATAACTGCCAGGTCCAAATACAGAGAAGAAACTGAGCATGGGATGGGGTACTATGCAAGAGATTCCCCTCAAAGAGATCCTATCTCTTTCTAAATAAAACAGAAGTAGTTTTCCTTAAGTAACAAACTCACCATCCCAAACCTAAACAATCAAAAAAGAATTCAGTGAGGAAATGTATAACATATTTTCCTAAGACAACTGCAAGTCGACTGTATAGTTGATAGAGAAACACACACTTCATTCATATAATACTTTTTGATTGGCAGTAGTGAGGCAAGGTTGAAGCTAGATGATCGTTAAGGATCCTTCCATTTCCAGTTCTTATTTTGAAGCAAATGTTTTCATACAGTTAAATAAAACAAGTTTAATAAGCCTTCAAAATAATATTACTGTTGGCTTGAAGTCTCCTGAACTATGAGACTGAGAGTTTGTTTTTTTTTCCTTCAAGAAGGCATATATCTGAAATTTGGTCATGAATTGTTTGTTTTCAGAAAACATCCTGGCATAAAAAAAAGTGTAAACATTGTATATTTGCTGCAGCCACAAACAGACTCTCTAGCGATGCAACTAAAAGCCACAGAGATGCAAGTACAGGCAACAGCCTTTCTTAAGAGAACAATTTGTACTATGCAAGGATCTGACAATGATATGAAAGTTAGTAACATGTACAAAGAACTTCTTTTCTGTCCAATATCGTTACGAAGGAAACAATGAGGATAAACCTACAGATTCGAGCTTTCACAGAATTACAGTATGGTTTGGGTTGGAAGGAACCGTTAAGATCAGCTAGTTCCGACCCGCCTGCTACAGGCAGGGGCACCTCCCTCTAGACCAGGTTGCTCACAGCCCCATCCAGCCTGGCCTTGAATGCTTCCAGGGATTGGGCATCCACAGCCTCTCTGAGCAACCCATTTCAGTGTCTCACCACCCTCACAGTCAAGAATTTCTTCACAATATCTAGTCTAATCCTACCCTCTTGCATTTTAAAACCATTTCCCC
>NC_034418.1:19628353-19635100 GCF_002078875.1 Numida meleagris | reverse complement strand
TGACCACAACTCTGAGTGCAACCATCTAGTCAATTCCTTATCCAGAGAGTGGTTCATCCATCAAAGCAATTTTTCTCCATTTGGCAGCCAGGATGTCATGTGGGACAGTGTCAAACACTTTGCACAAGTCCAGGTAGATGACAGCAGTCACCCTTCCTTTACCCACTGACGCTGTAACTCCATCATAAAAGGCCAACAAGTTTGTCAGGCATGACTTGTCCTTGGTGAAGCCATGTTGGTTACAATCAATCACCTCATCTTTATTTTCCATGTACCTTAGTAGGGCCTTCAGGAGGATGTGCTCCATGACCTTGCCAGGCATAGAGGCGAGGCTGACTGGCCTGTAGTTCCCCAGATCATCTTTTTTTCCCCGTCTTGAAAATGGGGGCTATGTTTCCCTTTTTCCAATCAGTGGGAACTTCACCAGATTGCCACGATCTTTCAAATATGATGGATAGCAGCTTGGCAACTTCACCTGCCAGTTCCCTCAGAATCCATGGATGGATCTCATCAGGTCTCATGGATTTGTGCTCCCTCAGGTTCTTTAGATGGTCTTGAACCTGATCTTCACTTACAGCAGGCAGCTATGCCTTCTCCCAGTTATTATCTCTGCTACCTTTCATATAAATTGATTCAACTTTAAGAGATCTAGGGCAGTTCTCAGGTTTTGGAATCAGGAAATACTGAAACTGCTTCCTCAGGAATTCAGCAATGGCTTTTTATATGTCACCTGTCCCTATAATAAGCAGCTCTTTTTTCTGATATAAGCAGATTGTGGTGAGAAACTGCCCTTAGGAGGTAAGGCATTAAATGCCACATCATAACCAATTTTTAGAATTAAGCCTCCCACAGTGATATCAAAGCAAACACTAAGGGGGCATAAAATTTTCAAAGCTTCTTCCTTCTCCTTTTCTCCAATATTTTTGATTAGTAAGAGACACAGGAATGGAGTGCAAACCTAACTCTCATTCAAGCTGTATACATGAGTCGTTTAGGTGGTAAGAATCCCAAAATCATGGTTCCTTTTCCTACAGCAGCATAAGAATCAATAATTTCATTTACTGAAGTCATGTTTTCCTTTTATTATGGCTCCTCGGTACTGGTTTGTGCTCTCACAGGGCATATTGAGATAACAACAAAGAGATATGGAAACGCAGCAACAAAGTCACAGTGGGATGGCTACCCTCTTTTACAATAGCCCAAACAGGTGCTGGCCTGGGGACAGAAATATTCCATATATTGCTTTTGCTCATTTGTGGATTTCAGCTTCGTTAGACATAGTCATCGCCAGGGAGAGTTGGGTTTCTAACATACTAAATCCATTGTTGACTTACATACAAGGTCAGAAGAAATGTCAAGCACCTCTGCTGATCCTGTGAACTAACAATACTACAGTTTAGAAAAAAAGTTCTCACGCTGTTTTTAACACCATCTAGTGTACTTGAAGAGAGAAGAAAACAGAAGCTTGAATTATTTTAAACAGCTTTTCCAGTAACAATGCATTACAATATACCAGTTAGAGTATATTTAAGCAAGCTCAGCATTAAAACAAAATTGGACTAGACTTCAGTTCTCAAAAAAATTGCAAGGAATTCCCATAAGCAAGCAACTTTTTTCTTACTCATGGATACTTCTTCCTACTCTGTAGGAAGAAAAATGAAATATCCTGGTAACAGGCATTTAGAGATTCAAAATATTTAAAAAATTTTTCTTAAAAAAATCAGGCGTACAGCTCTGCGAAGTTTCTCCAAATATATTTCTCCTAAAGCACAATGAGTTCCAAGCAGTGCCATTTGACAGTATTACTACAGGCTTCCTACTGGCTTTAGAAATTCATTGAGCGACTCCTTGAAATCTTTTTAAAATGGGTAGTATATAGACATCAGCAAACTAATCTTCCTCTGAATTTTGTTTCTACAGAATTCATTTAAAACCAATTTTGTAATACTCCCTCACTTACGTAAGATGATTATGTTACACTTCCATACTATCACACATTGACCACTCTCTTAAGAGCATATTACAAGTTGCCAAACTAAAACTGGAGTACCATAGGCCCTCTGCCAACTCCAAATGTACTTTAACAATCAGAACTAACTAAAGTTGGCTCTTACAGATCTTCTACAAACTCTTACCGACAACAGCAGCATTATGCTTTTCCTCATATTTATTTTATATAAATGCTCTCTATTTATCAAGCAGCCTTATATTAGTTTGTCACCTTATCTATACAAATAGGATATCCACTCCACAAGGCTCATCTCAGGTAAAACTTAACATAAATAATTTGTGGATGGGAATTCACAAATACTGTAAATTGCTGGAAGCTTATATTGGCCCTTGCTGCTCAGTTTTGCTTCCTAGTTTCTTCATTTGTTAAGAGTTCACTTAAAAAAAAAAAATCAATCTTTTACCATCCCACAAGAACAGGCAATACACTCCCTTCTCCTCACCCCTGGACGCTCACATCCAGAACTCCAAATGTAGAAAAGAATTCTTTGCATACCTGCAAAGAGAGTCAAGACTCCCTGCTCCGCTTGATCTCATAAAATTGTGTCGTAGGTTGAGGTAGGTGATGTCTTGACTGTAGAAGAGATGCTCAGGTACTTCCTCAAGGCTGTAGCATGAAAGATCAACCATGCTAAGTCGCATAGACACAACCTGAAAGAAAGGAGAAGGAGTTGCAGCTGTGCAACAATTCTTATATGTAAGTCTAATGGAAAGCCAAAGATTGCAAGTAGTAAACAATCCACAAAATGAAAGAATCCCCATATACCCACCAAACACAGGTAGAGTTCAAGCAGGAAACCAAGTCCAGGGAGTATGAGTTTATGGCATTTGCTACTACGGTCACTGTGAGCCCCATGACAAGGCAGCAGAAAAATCTGCATCTCTGGATAAGGAAACTGCTTAGGAAGCACAGTCTCTGAGTGCCTTCCAAAGATGCAAACAGCAAAATGAAGCAGCTGACTTTGCAGTTCTGCTCATCAGGGTTTAAAGAACCTCTCTTTGGCCTACCTATTACTTCTGACTTTCTTTTGTTTGCTTGTTCAGGGTATAATATCAGAAATATTAAAGATGAAAAAAGCTTCACATGCTTTTGCAACATTTCATAGTCTCTTCAAATATCAGGTCTCCTTTAATTAAGTACACTTTGTCTCAAAGTCTTACTTCATTTTAGAGTTTATGACTAACTTCAACCTGCACTATATTTCATGTTACGTATGTGAGGTCAAAGAGTGGTTCAGTGTTGAGCTATCACCAGCTAATTGTACTTTAATGTGGAATAAGGAAGCAGCTCTGAACAAACTACACTTACCTTGCTGACCTATGATCTCTCACTTTACTTAACTCAAACCTATCAGGGTAGCCACAAGTCAGTCTAGGCCACAGGTCATAGGGGTATGGCAGCAGGAACAATTAACAGGTTTCTATGGCTGTAAAGCCAGCCAGTCCCTGGGGTTTGTTCTAGTGACTTGTGATTAGCTACTCTCAATAGGTGCAGCGGGGGTGAAAAGAACGCAGAACTGCTACTCAACACTGCTGTACAGCCAGAGTCCTAGGAGAAAGCTCAAAGAAAGTTTCTGCAATCCTGAGTGCCTAAGAAATGAAGAAAGCTGGAAAGCATGCCAGATACTTTCTCCAGCATTCACAGGTTAAATTTCTGCCTGCAGACCAAGCCTGTACGACAAATCTCTTCATTCCTTTGGTACCCACCACCCCAACTGCTGCAGTCTCCAGGGCCTCACCGTGGATGCTTGTCGATGCCACCGCTGACACTCTGCCAGCGTTTCAAAGGAAACATGGTATGTTTGAGCCTGTGCTCCAGCAGATGTGAAAGCAAGCGTGTACTGCCGACGTTTCATTTCTTCAACCTGCAAAGAGAGGAATGAAACCAAAACAGTCTACCTAAATTCCAGCAACTGCAACAGATCTAAAATCTGTGGTGAGATTTTACAAACAACGAGTAACGTTACATTTCAAATAAAACTCTGTTGTAAGGTTACTTGAGACAAACACAGTGTAGTCACATCTTAAAGGATCTACTTCAGCAGAAAGATGTTAAGTAATCATCTCCAGAATACCTATTCACATTGGCTACTACTGTGAAAACAGAAGCAATGTCTCCAAGTATTTTATTAGCCTTAGTACTACCTAAGAAAAGCAAAAAGGAAAGGGTTGTGCTACTCTCCCTGCACCTGCTAATACAGTAATACACCCTAGATTAGCCTCTTGTGGATAATACCCATCATTATAAGTCCCTTCTTCCTTTCTACGCTACAGGAAGCTTAAAAAATTCTTACCTTCCCTCCAACAAGAGGCAAGATGTGCATCTTCCCTGTGTGGCTATCTTTAACAGAGGACACAATGAGACAGGTACCACAGAGAATTACTAAGCGTTCCGCCCATTTGTGCAACTGAGTCTTTCCTTTGCGTACATTATAGATTCCAGAGAGCAGGATGCGATCTAACTGTTCCATTTGACAGGGCTTTTCTGAAGAAAAAAGGAACACTAGTGCTTACTCTCCATTTGCTCCTCATCTTCAGGCATGAACACAAATAGCAGCACAGCTGTAACATGCAATATCAGTTACTGCAGGTGACACGTAAAGACAAAACATACAGTTGCACATAAAATAAAAATCTCGTGCAGAAGACGAGAGATTCACCCAGGGCAGTAGTGTCTGACAAGCAACTGTGTGACTTTCAGTACAATCTTACCACAATTGCCACGCGGTGCATTTTTAATCTTCAAGTAATTACAGACTGGGGCAAATCTACGCGCTTGCCAAGCATTCGTCTTTCGGATGTGGTAGAAAAGCAATTACATACTTATTGTTATCTTCAAGCAGGCTGTGTGAAATGCTTTATCTAGACTGAACTGCAGTATGTTTCTGATCTCATTTGGAGTTCTAAGACATTTGCATAACATTAAACAGAGCAATCTCATATTTTCCCATTCAGCTGTCTTTTCTCCAAGCTGCAAATAGGGTCAAGAGAACTACAAAACTGCCTTCTCTATGATTTTGAAAACTCTTTATTTTAAGAAATGCTTTCTGATATTCTGTGTGTATGATTTAGCCATCTATAAAGCTACCTGGTCAATGACTTGTGCTTCACCTGAGCTCCACCAGATAGTTAGAACTATGGGTACAGTGACAATATGCACACAAATTCTTACCACTGTAAAAGCGAATCATACAGCTGAGATCAGAGTTTGCTGCCTCCTCTTGCATTCTGACAGGATCATCAAAACCCAGCCTAGCTAAGTAGTCATACACAATCTGAAGGGGTTTTTCTGCGGGCTCCAGCCTCCTAGCAAAACACACAAGAAAACAGTTTGGCAACTTGAAAAAGATTAAACATGTCTCATTGCAACTGAAGTGCAAGGGATACCAACACACTGCTTCTCTCAAAAAGGTCTGGCAAACACACACCCTTGGGTCTGCGCTTTATGTTTGTTAAGCATCAATTAAAAACTGCAGCATCTGAAGAACTTGATTGCAGAAGGGAAACGGAGAGGAACAGACTTAAGCCATGCAATCCATAGTTTCCTTTCTGTGACTTAAAGAGTATCAAGAGGAAACAATGTCAAGAAACAATATCAGAAATACTGCACAAAAAGCAGATCCTCAATAATTAAAAACACATGTTTATAGCGACAAAAATATAGAAGAACTCTACTTAAATTTCTAAAAAATAAGAAGTTTCCTGATGTTCAAATGCAACTTCCCGCATTTGAGTTTGTGCCTACTGTCGCCTGTTCTGTCCAGGGGCACCACTGAGAAGAACCTGGTTCAGCCCAGATACAGGCTCTCAGTCTGTTTCAGGACCTCCCCTGGAGATCCAGAGGCTTACTTAGAGAGCCAACCAGTTCTGTAAATATGTAACTGAGGTCCAAGTTATTTTTTTGTTGTTGTTACAGAAACAGACAGCAGCGAACACAACACCAAACTTTAGAAAGAGCTTTCCAATGTGTTCTTGTAAGTGACAAATCTGTGTATCTGTTACCTACAACAGCCAACCTGTGAGAAACTGGAATAAATAACAGATCGTACCAAACAGTGCAGACTTCTAGTACAGCAAACCCTGACGTATTCTACAACCTTCTGAGCAGAATTCAAGAGGAGAGACCTGCCTGGATCCTCAAACACCTGGCCTGAGTCTCCTGTGACTACACTCAGACTAATTCTTCTGCTACTGAAGCCTTGTGCTTGACAGAAAACAGTTATCCCAGCATGTGACCTGTGTCCAAGGAACCACTTGAGTGTCACTCACAAAAAAAAAAAAAACGTAACAAGTAGTCTGAAGCTAGCAGTTATGCTAAAACAACAGAAAAAACACAATAAAACAAAACATTCAAACACTACATTTTGGTTGCTGAATGAACTGATGCTTTTAGAAGCATGCACTGAACAATGTAATTCTTGCACACCAAAATTCACAAAGAACCTTAAGTCAGCAAAGGGATAAGTGCATTTCATAAGCACAGTAATATCACAGAATCGTAAAACAGTTTGGGTTGGAAGGGACCCTTAAGATCAACTAGTTCCGACCCCCTGGCCTTGAATACTTCTAGGGAAGGGGCATCCACAACCTCTCTGAGCAACCCATTTCAGTGTCTCACCACCCTCACAGTCAAGAATTTCTGCACAATATCTAGTCTAATCCTACCCTCTTGCATTTTAAAACCATTTCCCCTCAACCTGTCACTACCTGCCCTGATAAAAAAAGTCCCTCCCCAGC